>NW_008335287.1:4803864-4809043 GCF_000622305.1 Nannospalax galili | reverse complement strand
TAAAAAGAAAAGAAAAGAAAATGAAAATGTAAAAGATGTTAAAAGGATATGGGAATGGAAATATTTTCCAAAATAGAAAAATTGAGAAAGCCTAAAGAAGTGATGAAGGTCTGTGTAAGTTTGTTATGACATATAAAGGATGAGACAAAAATAATATATACATAATCTTAAAATTTCTATGGTCATAGTTTAGTCAACTAGATTAAGAAACAAAATATAAATTTAATCAATGTTTATCTGAGAATATTTGGTTCTTTACCTAAACTTTATCTACATAGCACATGATAATTAAAAGTATCAGACTGGTAGAACTAACCTTACTGGATGTTTAACAGCCATACTTTGAGGCCTATACTAATCTGGTCAGAAGGATTTAAAGGACAGTTTTTAATCCCTTGCCCTTCAAGGTCAACCAAGTACCAGGGGATTATGGAACACCTTTCAAAATGTCTTGTAACTGTGGTGAGTTCAGGGAGGACATAGGGACTCCACAAGATGGACTTGAACCAGTGTCCAGTCTACAAAGAGCAGTGTCAACTTAGACAAAACATCAAATTCATGATCCAAGTGAAGCCAGACATGGTCGAACAGGACCTTTGACTTGTCTTCACATAGATGGAAATGGTAAAAGAAAGGACCCAGAAGCTCCTCCCAAATCCATGTGACCCTTGAGGAATAGATCCTCAAATGACCTTAAGTATAAAAATAAATTGATTTACTTGGGCCAACTGTATGGTCTTGAACACCCAAAGACAAAGCATAACCAAAGAGTAAAGTCATCAGTATACTTCTTTCAGAGTTCAGGGATTACACTTTCCAGACATTAGGCTTAAGTCTAATAAAAAGATATTTAGACAATTATTTCTCATTGATGATTTGTTCCTAACCAGAAAGTGCTACTCAGATGTAAGACTTCAAATCTTGGTCTCCAATACTCTAGTGTCCACCTGCAGCTAAGGGAGACAACCAGCTGTTGTTCTAAAATGATGGATAAATTTGTTTTCTCCCCCTATTTAGAGGCCTTTGAGAGGGAGCTGATACTGATTCTAACCACTCCAACAGCTATCAAAATACCTGAAGGCAAATCCTGAGTCCATCATTCCAGAGTCCAGCCTTGGAAGACAAAAGAAAAATGAGGAAGAACCCGATAGAGGGATGCTTTTGAAAGCCCTTGTCAAGAAATTCCAATGGACTCTCATATGATCATTTGAAAATTGCTGTTCTGATTTTTTTCTAGTTCCCTGTATAGAACTTGTACTGCTAATTACTCTTGCCTTTACTTCTTCACATGTCCTATTCATGATTCAAGGATCTTCTTTTCCCCTCAGAGATATGACATGCAATTTGGGAGTCTTTTAGATAGACTCACTGAAGGGGTACTCCAATTGCCTCACCCTGCGTCCCTGTTCAGTGTGGAAGAAGCCAGAGCGGTCTGCTTCTGTATTGTGTATTGGCAATTTGGGTAAGGTCTTCAGAAGATGGTGTGATGGGAACAGGAGGTAGGAATTGGCTAGGCGGTTAGGGTAAAAAGACCCCAAAGAAAAGTAGCCAATTTCTTGGCTAAAAGTCAAACCGTCCTTGGGACTGTTAGCAACATACTCTATTCCAAAGTCCAAAAATGTCAAAAGTGTTTGGGAGCTTGTACCTAATCCTTAAAATATTTTAGGGTTACCTCTTCAGAGGGAGGGAATATTAGAATACCCAAAAGCCTCATAAAAGTAATTAAATGAAAGAAGAAAAAAAAGAGAAAATGAAAAAACTGATGGGGAGATATGGGAGGTGTTGGAAGGGAGGGAGTCGGCACGGATTTGATCTAAATACCTTGTATGCATGTACGAAATGCTCAATAAAGTTTTTGTAAACATTCAAAATAAATAATAAAAGTAAATAAATAAATAAAATGGCGAATATACCACCCACATTTCAAAAATAAACAGCTTAAAGCTGTAGGTAATTTTTTTTTATAATAAGCACATTTAAAGGTAAGGAACCCTACAATTATCTTTCCTTCTGTCCTTTGTATAGTAGAGGAGACTTTCAGTATTGTAGTCACACTTCACTGGTAAATTCTTATGCAAATTTTCTAAGTTAACCCAAATGTTGAATTTTCATGGAAAAATCTCTAAGTTTTATTTTGAACGTCAAGAAATTTTTGGATTTTTTTCCTTATAGGCAAATAGCTAGGTATTTTATAGACTGATAAATGTATGTATTTTCTATGTAACTACATGATATACATATATTTCAATACAGATTGATATGAGCATATAAAATATAGACTCGTGAATATTGAAAACAACTGGTACTGTCATGTCCTAGAAACAGTGGGGCTGGTTTAAGGGACTCAGAGTATGACAAATAGAGGACACAATACAGAGTTTATATTATCACTAGTATGCACTCACGTCAGTTATTCAGATGACTTAGTGATTAGCAACATACATTAAATGACATTTATACTCTACTTTCTATGAAGTAGGCAGTGTTCTAAGAGACTCTTATACTGTCATTTCTATTGCTGTGATAAAATATTCTGACAAAGGAGAAAAGTTTCATTTTAACTTCCCACTCCAGAACACAGCCCATCATTGAAGAAAGTCAAGGCAGGAACTCAATACAGGAACTTGAAAGAAACCCTGTTTAGATTCCACATAGCATTACTTGTGACCAGGGAATATACTTCACCTCCAAAGAAATACAGCAGAACCCATAGAGGCTGCTCCTTGCTAGCTGATTCAACAGACCAGCTTATCCTTAGCCAGCTCTCTTACCTATATAGCTCAGGATACCTGCCTAGAGATCCTGCCTCGATGTGGTGAAGGAAGCCTGAGTGTACCTGACTGGAACCTGAATTGGGCTTCTGTGAGTACCCCTGAATAGCTGATATGAAGCCATCAGTTCCCTCCAAATTAAACCTGATAGAAGCTGAACCCTGTAACAACCAGCTTTACATGACCAACAACAACAACAAAAAAGATCTAGGTACTCCAACAATAAAAAACAGAAGCATACTTCAACTTAATTCTCATACTAGAATTATAAACAACAAAAGAAATACACATGCTGAAAATCACAATGAAAGAATAATAAAATGGAAAGCCAGAACACTATGCCCCCCCCCCAAAGTCCACCAATTCTGTAGAAGAGTTCTACAAGGAGAACACCTAGAGATAACCTTGGACACAGAATTTAAAAGAACATTCAAACATGATCAAGGAATTCAATGAATGTAATGAACACATGAGCAAACAAAAAAACTAAAAGAAGATAGGGATAAACTTCTGAATGAATTCACAGAAGAGTTGGAAACACTGAAGAAAACTCAGGCAGAAATGAAGAAGGAGGTGCAAAACTCAATAAGCCAACTTGAAACAAGGGGGCAAAGCCTCACCACTAGAATGAATGAAATGGAAACCAGAATATCAACAAAGGAGGATAAAGTTGAAGAAGTGGATGACTCAAGCAAAGATTATGGAAAATTTAAAAATACATGAGAATGGAATATGCAAAAGATGCAGGACAGCAAGAAAAGACCAAATCTATATATCACAGGAATAGAGGAAGGAGAAGAATGCAGGTTAATTGTATTGGCCAGATATCAAATAGGATTTTAGAAGAGAATTTCCCAAAATTAAAGAAAGACATCCCCATACAAATATGGGAAGCACATAGAACACAACATAGACAGGATCAGAAAATAAACTCCCCATGATATATCATAGCAAAAACACTAAATGTACAAAAACAAAGAAAATACTGAAAGCAACAAAAGAAAAATAAATAAGTCCCACAGAAAGGAAAGGCCATCAGAATTACAGCTGACTTTTCAATGCAAACTATGAAAGCCAGAAGAGCCTGGACCAAGGTATTTCCAGTTCTGCATGACAATAGACATCAGCCCAGAATGCTTTACCCAGAAAAAAAAATGTCTATTATAGTTGAGAGGAAAAGAAATATCTTCCATGACATGAATAGCCTGAAATAATACATATACAAAAACCAGCCCTTCAATGAATACTTGAAGCAATACAGAGAGGGGAGAGAGAAACAACTATACCCCAGGGACAGTGAAAGAAAATGAATAAAAGTATAATCAAGGAAACACAAAATTAGAAAGAGAAAAGAAACAGCAATCAAAATGTGGCAACCAATACACATCTTTCAATAATAACCTTAAATATCAATAGACTGAACTCCCCAGTCAAAAGACACAGGCTAAGTGAATGGATTAAGAAACAAAATCCATCTCTTTGATGTCTGCAAGAAACCCATCTCACCTTCAAGGATAGGCACTACCTTAAGATTAAAAAAAAAAAAAAAGCCAATCAAACGGCACTAAGAAACAAGCAGGTGTTGTAATTCTAAAATCTGACTAAATAGACGTCAAAGTAAAACTAATCAGAAGAGATAAGGAAGGTCACTTCATTCTGATCAAATGAACAGTTCACCAAGAAGATATTTTAATCCTTAACATATACACACCAAACTCAGGTGCAACCAAATTCATAAAAACAACACTATGGGACTTTAAGAAACAGATTAACCCCAACTCAGGAACAGTAGGACTTCAATACCCCACTGTCTCCATTAGACGGGTCAACTGGACAAAGAATAAACAAAGAGATGACTGAATTAAATAATACCATACATCAAATGGACCTAACAGACATTTTCGAATATTCCACACAAACATCAAAGAATACACTTTCTACTCAGCATCACATAGAACTTTTTCAAAAATTGAACACATATTGGGCCACAATACAAACCTCAAAAAATAAAAAAAAATTAAAATAATTCCATGCTTTTATTGGACCACAATTCAATAAAGCTCAAAATGAACACTAGACAAGGCCCTAGTCGTGACAGGAATATGTGGCGATTGAACAACACACTCATAAACAGTAGTGGGGTAAAATAGAAATTAAGAAATAAAACAATTCATGGAATTAAACAAAAAGGACAATACAACACAACACAACCTCTGAGACACTTTAAAAGCAGTCCTAAGAGGGGAGGTCAAAGCTCTAAGTGCCTTCATTAAAAAATTAGAAATGTACAGTATGGATTGAAAAAGCACTAGGAAGATTAATGTTGGAGCCCAGGTATGTGCTGGAGAGAATCCCTTGGATAAGGAGATTAAAGTTATTGAGAGGCCTAGAGATTTGTACTTAAACAA
>NW_008335287.1:4797754-4803849 GCF_000622305.1 Nannospalax galili | reverse complement strand
AATTAATGAAATAGAAACAAAGAAAACAATACAAAGAATCAATGAATCTAAGAGCTGGTTCTTTGAAATTCTAAACAAGATAGACCCTTAGCCCAGTTAACCAAAAAAAAGAAAGAGCAAATCCAAATCAACAAAATCAGAGATGAAAGTGGAAACATCACAACAGTCACGCAAAAGATCCAGACAATTATAAGGGAATATTTTAAAAACCTATATGCTACTAAATTTGAAAATCTGAAAGAAACAGATGCAGATTTAAAATCATGGGAACCATCAAAGTTAAACCTAGAAGAGATCAACAGTTTAAATAGACCCATAACACATAATGAAATTGAAAGAGTAGTACAAAGCCTCCCAACTTAAAAAAGCCCAGGCCCAGATAGATTTACAGCAGAATTCTACCAGACATCTAAAGAAGACCTCCAATCAATATTACTTAAATTATTCAAAATGATAGAAACAGAGGGAGGTCTCCCAAATTCCTTCTCTGAAGCCAGCATCACTCTAATACCCAAACTAGGTAAAGACACAACCAAGAAAGAAAACTATAGACCCGTATCCTTAATGAACATAGAAGCAAAAATTATCAACAAAATACTTGCAAACTGTATACAGACACACATCAAAAATATCACTCACCATGATCAAGTAGGCTTTATCCCAGAGATGCAGAGATGGTTCAATATACATAAGTCAATAAACATCATTAATCATATAAATGGGCTCAAAGACAAAATCCAGGTTGTCATCTCAATAGATGCAGAAAAGGCTTTTGATAAAATCCAGCATGCATTTATGTTCAAAGTCCTAGAGGGAATTGGACTGGAGGTAGAATACCTCAACATAATTAAAGCTATATACAACAAACCCACATAAAACATCATTCTAAATGGAGAAAAAACGGAAGCATTCCCATTAAAATCAGGAATCAGACAACGATGTCCACTATCTCCACTCCTTTACAACATAGTGCTTGAAACTCTGCTAGAGCAATGAGACAAGAGAAGGAAATTAAAGGAGTACTAATTGGAAAAAAAGAAGTCAAACTATTGCTTTTTGTAGATGATATTATACTATACTTAAGAGATCCCAAAGCTCCACTAGAAAATTACTAGAACTGATCAACACTTTCAGTATAGTGGCAGGTTATAAAATCAATCTACAAAAATCAGTAACCTTTCTATATACAAAAAACAAGCAATTTGAGAAAGAATACAGGGAAAAGTTACCACTCACAATTGCTGCAAAAAACAAAACAAAACAAAATATCTTGGAATAAATATGACCAAAGACACCAAATATATCTACAATGAAAATTTCAAATTGTTAAAGAAAGAGATTGAGGAGGACACCAGGAGATGAAAGGACCTCCCATATTCATGGATTGGAAGAACTAATATTGTTAAAATGACCATCCCGATGGACTCTCACATGTACATTTGAAAAATGCTCTGTTCTGACTTTTTTGTAGTTCTCTGTATAGAACTTGTAATGCTAATTACTCTGGCCTTTACTTCTCCTTCACAAATCCTATTCATGATTCAAGGACTTTCTTTTCCCCTTAGAAACAAGAGTTATGCAATTTGGGAGTCTTTTAGATAGACTCACTGAAGGGGTACTCCAATTGCCTCACCCTGCTTCCTTGTTCAGCATGGAAGAAGCCAGAGCAGTCTGCATCCCTAGTCCCTATTGGCAATTGGGGTAACCCCTTCAGAGATTAGCATGATAAGAATGGGAGGTAGGAATTGGCTAGGCAGTTAGAGTACTTAAAGTGACTAGTTGGTAATTAATGTACTTAGAACATTCTGGTTGTCATTCTATTTTCTGGGCTTTTCAGTCCCTTAAGTTTCATTGATTTCCTGACATGCTTGCTAATTTTTGCATTAAAAAGGAGCTTGTATCTAATCCCTAAAAGATTTTAGGGTTACCTTTTCAGAGGGGGGACTGTTGGAGGGGAGGGAGTGGGCATGGATTTGATCAAAACACCTTATATGCATGTATGAAATTCTCAATAAAATTTTTGTAAAAGTTAAAAAAAAGAAGATAATGCCAAAAAAAAAGACCATTCTACCAAAAGGAATATACAGATTCAGTGCAATATCAATCAAAATCCGCATGACATAATTCACAGAATTAGAAAAAAAAAAAACATACTTAAATTCATGTGGAAGCACAAAGACCCCAGATAGCCAAAGTAACCGTGAGCACAAAAAGCAGCGCTGGGGGGATTACTATACCATATCTCAAAGTATACTACAGAGATATAGTCTTAAAAACAGCATGGTACTGGCACAAAAATAGACATACAGATCTATGGAGCATTTTGAAGACCCAAACTCGAGTACATGCAAGTTCAGCTACCTGATATCTGACAAAGGTGCCAGAACACAAAATGGAGGAAAAACAGCATCTTCAACAAACGGCGCAGGGAAAACTGGATCTCCAGCTCTAGAAGAATGAAACTAGACCCTTATCTTTCACCTTGCACAAAAGTCAACTCCAAAATGGATCAAGATCAATGTAAAACCAGAAACCCTGAAACTATTAGAAGAAAACATTGGCAGTAACTTAGAAGTTATAGGTGTAGGAAAGGCTTTTCTAAATCGGACAGAAGTTGCTCAAGAATTAAGCTCAGCAATCAACAAATGGGATCAGATTAAACTAATAATCTTCTGTACAACAAAAATAAAATAAAATAAAATAAAAAATGTGAAAAAAAACCCATAGAATGGGAAAAAATCTTCACCAGGGACACATCTGACAGATGTTTACCATCCAGCATGTATAAAGAATGCAAAAAACAAAGAATCAAGAAACCAAATGAACCAATTAAATGTGGGCTAAAGATCTAAACAGAGAGTTCTCAAAGGAAGAAAGATGGCTAAGAAACATCTCAAAAAGTGTTTAACAACATTAGTAACTAGGGAAATGCAAATTAAAATCACCCTAAGGTATCACCTTACACCATTCAGACTGGCTAGGATCAAGAGAACAAATGATACCAAATGCTTGGGAGAATGTGGAGAAAGGGGAACATTCATTCACTGCCTGTGGGATTGCAAACTCTTGAAACCTCTAGGGAAAACAGTGTGGAGAGCTCTTAAAAAATAATGAATCTACTTATGACCTGGTTATACCACTCCTTAGAGACAATTGTACAGACCATGATTGTTGCTACTCTTTTCACAATAGCTAAGAGATGGAAGCAACCTAAGTGCCCCTCAACTGATGAGTGATTAACAAAAATGTGGTGTATTACACAATGGAATTCTATACAGCAGTAAAGAAAGATGAAATAATGAAATTTGGAGGCAAATGGATGGATCTAGAAACTGTTATAATAAGTGAAGTAACACAGACTCAGAAAAATAAATGATGTATGTTCTCCCTCATATGTGAATCCTAACTCCAAATCCTTTTAAATTCCAGGTCCTTTAAATAAGATGATGCTATGTACCAGTCCCTTCTGCATGAAATAACTATGATCATCACAACTTCAGTTGAGCCTGATCACTAAACATTGTCACAACTGAGCTTGTTGATGGTTGTGCTCATTCATTAAAGGAGGGCCAAGTAGGGTCCCTGGACCTTCACCAGATTATCCAGCCACTCCTCCAGGCCAACTGTATGTAATTCTTTCCTAATCACACATGGCCTCCTGGATTTGGGGAGGGCTAAAATATACAATCTGGGGAAGGCTAGGAAGAGAAGGCATGACACATGCTGGATAAAGGCTTTCCAGTGTGCATACCCTCAGGTCATACATATACCACAGCAACCCCTCAGTTATCTTAGTAATAAGCTCAATAAATTCATTTCTTCTCCTGTAAAACTTTAATCAAACATTGCCTTGACACTAGAAACTTAAAAGGGAATAAGCATTGCTTAATATTCCTAGGAAAAGAATTCTCACAACAGATGGAAAATTTATTTGTTAATGATATTATATCTCATAATTATTAAAATAGAGAAAATGAGAATTTAAAACATGTTAACAGTATATGGGAATGGACATATTTTCCAAAATAGACAAAAAATGCAAAATTCTAAGCAAGTGAGGAAGGTCTGTTTAGGATTGTTATGATATATAAAGGATAAGACAAAAATACAAATAATCTTAAAATTTATATGGTCACAGTTTAGTTTCATAGTTTAGTCAACTAGCTTAAGGAACAAAATATAAATCTAGTCAATGTTTATCTGAGAATATTTGGTTCTTTACCTAAGCCTTACCTACATAGCACATGATAATTAAAAGTATCAGACTGGTGGAAATAACCTTATTGGATGTTTAACAGCCATAAGTTTGAGGCCTATATTAATGTGGTCAGAGGGACTTAAAGGACAGTTTTTGCCCCTTGCCCCCCAAGGTCGACCAAGTTCCAGGGAACTGTGGAACATCTCTCAAAATGTCCTGTAACTGTGGTGAATCACCTTGTCCTCTGTTCAGGGAGGACATGGAGACACCACGAGATGGACTTGAACCAGTGTCCAATTTACAAAGAGGAGGGTCAACGCAGAGGAAACATCTCTTTCATGCTTCCAACTGAAGTAAGACATGGTTGAGCAGGACCTTTGATTTATCATTACATAGATGGAACTGGTAAAAGAAAGGAGCCAGGAGCTCCTACCAAGCCCATGTGACCCCTGAGGAACAGATCCTCAAATGACCTTAAATGTAAAAATAAGTTGATTTATTTGGGCCAACTGTATTGTCTTAAACACCCAAAAGAAAAGTATAACCAAATAGTAAAGTCATCAGTATATTTCATTAAGAGTTCAAGGTATTACACTTCCCAGACATTAGGTTTAATTCTATATAAAAAATTATCTAGCTCTCCTGGTCCGCTCTCCCGCCCTCAGGCCTCTCTGGGGGTAAGTCTACTGTGCAGTCCTCCCCGCCTTGACTCCACCAGCCGCACTCATCCTTCCATCTCCCCCGCTGTTCTCTACTCCTAGCTTGGATCCTGTGCCATTCCTAGACTTGGGGCCCGAGACACCTGGGGAGCCACTGCTGATTACTGACCCTGTTCACCCCCACCGGCTTAGTGCCTTCCTTGGGCCCCAGGAGCACTGCCTCCGGACCGGCCCTGCCCTCAACTCTCTCTGCTCCCGGGACCTGCACCACCCGCTAACTCTCCTGGCCTTCTACCCTATCCTGAGGCCTCTGGGGTGGGTCCATCGCGGAGCCTTCCGTGCATTGACTCCCCCGGCGGCCTGCTCTCCTGCCCTCAGGCCTCTCTTGGGGTAAGTCTATCGCACAGCCCTCCGCACCTTGACTCCCCCAGCCGTGTTCACCTTTCCATCTCCCCGGCTGTTCTCTACTTCTAGTTTGGGCCCTGTGCCATTCCTCATCTTGAGGCCCCAGACACCTGGGGAGCCAGTGCTGCTTCCTGATCCTTTTCAACCAGGCCAGCTTGGTGCCTTCCTTGGGCCCCAGGAGCACTACTTTCACGGGACCTGGCCCTGCCCCCACCTCCCTCTGCTTCCTAATCCTGCAACACCCTCCAGCCTCTTTCTGGGGCTGACAGCCTCTTTCTGGGGCTCTGAGGCTTACCTTGCCTCTCCTTGATCCTTTGCATCTAGTACAACCCAGCTACTCAATCCACTCCCTGGGAAATTTTGGGGCTTATTCCCACCCCATCTGCCTTTGCATCCCTGCGTGGCAGGGCCACGGCCAGGATCTCAGGTCAGTCCAACACCCAAGTTCCTGAGGCCAAAATCATTCTTAGAAGATTCCAGACCTAAGGAGAAAGTCTGAAAACTTCTGACCCACATGGGAATTGGGCCACCGCGGAACTCCTGAAGACAAAATCAATCCCGCCTCGACAATATAAAATCAAAAGAGAGAACCAGAAGCTTAGACGAACCAGCTCTTCATACCCAAAAAGTAAACCACAAAGACACATAAAGTTCAAAAAAAGAAGCAGAACTAAACTTGAAGGCCCGAGTATCACACAAGAGTCAGAAACTACAAAAGAAATTCACATGTCAAAATCACAGAGAAAAAATAATAACATGAAAAACCAAAATAACATATCCCCACCAAATACCAGTAATCCTCCAGAGGAGCACAATGAGAACCCCCTAGAGAC
>NW_008335287.1:4788920-4791904 GCF_000622305.1 Nannospalax galili | reverse complement strand
TGTGCACAGACACACACACACACACACACACACACACACACACACAGAGTAAATAAATCAATCTTAAAAAATAAAAATGGAAGTACCTTGCAAAACTATATGTGAAAATGTCATCTGATCTCCATAGGCATATATGCACATGTGAATACACACATGCTTACTCATATGCATCCACCCATGTACGTACAGAAAGTTATTATTGATAAACAAACAGGATTTCTATGTTAACTTTTATTGTTATCTTCAGTGTAAAAATAAATTGATTCATTTGGGCCAACTGTATGGTCTTAAACACCCAAAAGGAAAGTATAACCAAAGAATAAAGTCATCAGTATACTTCTTTAAGAGTTCAAGGGATTACACTTCCCAGACATTAGGCATAAGTCTATATAAATGTTCTTTAGACAATTATTTCTCATTGACAATTTTGTTCCTAACCAGAAAGTGCTGCTCAGATGTAAGACTTCAAATCTTGGCCTCTAATACTGTAGTGCCCACCTGCATCTAAGGGAGACAATCAACTGTTATTCTAAACTGTTATTCTGGATAAATTTGTTTTCTCCCCCTATTTAGAAGCCTTTGAGAAGAAACTGACACTGAGTCTAACCACTCTAATAGCTATCAAAATACCTGAAAGCAAATCCTGAATCCATCACTCTAGAGTCTAGCCTTGGAAAACAAAATTTAAATGAGGAAGAACCTAATAGAGGGATGCTTTTGGAAGCCCTTGTCTAGAAATTCCAATAAACTCTCACATGAGCATTTGAAATTTGCCCTGTTCTGACTTTTTTCTAGTTCCCTCTCTACTACTTGTACTGTTAATTAGTCTTGCCTTTACTTCTCTTTCGCATCTCCTATTCATGATTCATAGACTTTCTTTTCCCCCTGCGTCCCTGTTCAGCACGGAAGAAGCCAGAGCGGTCTGCCTCCAGATTCTGTATTGGTAATTTGGGTAACCTCTTCAGAGGATGGTGTGATAAGAATAGGAGGTAGGAACTGGCTAGGCAGTTAGGGTAAAAAGGCCCCAAAGAAAAGTAACCACTTTCTTGGCTCAAACTCACAATGTCCTTGGGCCTCCTAGCAACCTACTCCATTCCAAAGGCCAAAAATGATGAAAATATTTGGGAGCTTGTCTCTAATTCTTAAAAGATTTTAGGATTACCTCTTCAGAGGGGGGAATGATAGAGTACCCCAAACCCCCATAAAAATAAATAAATCAAAGAAGAAGAAAGAGTACATGAAGTTATCAGAAAAAAAGTGATGGGGAGATATGGGAGGAGTTGGAGGGGAGGGAATGGGCGTTGATGTAATCCAAACACCTTACATGCATGTGTGACATTCTCAATAAATTATTTATTAAAAAATAAAACAAAATAAAAGAATAACTCCATGGATAAGAAACAAGGGCCTATATAAAACAGAAATGCCCAAAATATGCCAAAAAGTGTTTGCCTTTTCATTAGGTAAAGAAAGACCAACACCAAAGGAGAGAGGAAGAGGAGGAGGAGGACGAGGACAAGGAGGATGAAAAAGAGGAGGAGGAGAAAGAGGAGGAGGAGGAGGATGAAGAGGAGGAGGGGGAGGAGGAGGAAGAGGAGGAGGAGGATGAAGAGGACAAAGAGGAGGACAAGGAGGAGGAGGAGGATGAAGAGGAGGAGAAGGAGGAGGAGGAGGACAAGGAGGATGAAGAGGAGGAGGAGGAGAATGAAGAGGAGGAGGAGCGGGAGGAGGAGGAGGAGGAGGAGGAGGAGGAGGCTCTGACCCAAAATTTCCCTGTGCACCAGAGTGGGGGTGAGAAGGCAGAACACTAACAGAGACTGCAGGATGGGAAAATACAGTACAGAAATTAGGGATGTGGGGCCCCTAATGCACAGATGAAAGATAATCAGGAATAAGAGGTCCACATCTGCTCCTGTGTTCTCAAGTAGCTTCTTCTCCGTTATCTTAGAGGGATATCTAATTCCAACTGCTAGGAAACCTCAGGAAACTCTATTATGATTGAACCAGACTCTAAAACCACTTTGCATATTATTATAGGTGACACAATCTTGTCCAGCACTCAGAAAAGAATGTCTTTCTCTCCCACAAAACACACATAGCACACTAATAAGTACTGCTAGATTCAATAAAGGGTAGAGATATAAAGAGAAGTGCTCAGCACATATTGCATGTTCAGTAAGCAATTCATTGCTTCTGAGAGGAGTACAAAAAGTTCTGTAAACCTGCCAAATTTATATTTAAAAAGGTGAGTTTGTATAACTATATATAGTAATTATAAAATATAGGATGTAAAAATAGTATGTTTTAGGATTTCAGAGGAAAGCAAAATCACAGTGGTTCAGCTGATGTGGTCAGACAAGGAATGTATAAGGAGGTGGATCTGATTGTCCTTCAAGTCTCTTTGTGTGGTACCAGGAATATATAATTAAGCTTGACACCTAAGAGCTGACCCATGATACAGGAATAACATGTACTTCAGACTTACTTCTCGTTTTTCTAACAATAATCTTCCAGTTTGAATTCACAGTACTCTGGTTAAGAATAATCTTGTTGACAGAGCAAGCATACATAGAAAAATAATTCAAAATACATAGCACTTAAACTATTTATTATTATATTTATTACAAAATACTATTTATTATAAAATACATAAGACTTAAACTATTTATTATAAAATACATCTGTTGCAATAAATATTGCCAGAGAGTTTTAATTACTCCATAGCTTCATATCAGTTTATTTATCTCTGTACTTTTGAATGGGGCTCTCGATTACTCCTAGGGCCTTGCACATGTCAGGCAAGCACTCTACCTCAGCGCCATGTCTCCAGTTTTGTTTTTTGTTGTTTTTTTTTTTTTACTTTTTATTTTGAGGCTGATTCTTACTATATGACTCAGACTGATCTTAAACTCATTCTGTAGCCCAGGTCAGGTGTGAACTTGCTATCCTCCTGTCTCATACTCCTAAGTAGCTGGAATTACAGG
>NW_008335287.1:4760389-4787316 GCF_000622305.1 Nannospalax galili | reverse complement strand
ATAAATATAATAAAATCAAATCTCCCGCTCGCAGCAGCTATCAATTGCCAACAGTTCCTCACCTAGGACTGGGGCTTCTTGCCCACCTCTCCCATCCATGCTGACATTTTGTCTGTCTTGTGCTTATGTGTGTCTTGTGCATTCTGTCACAAGTTCCATGGGGTCAGATGTAGAGTTTTCTTTAATGATGTGATGCCAGATAGATTGACAAGGCTCCTTGGGAAAGAATCATAACCAAGCACTTTTGGGGAACACAAATTAGACTCAGTAGACTGTAACAATAATAACTGAAGACATGTCAGGGAATAATAAAGATGGAGTGGAGATGGGGGGTGGGGTCTGTATATGATCAAGATCTAGTGTATGAAATTCTCAAAGAATCAACAAAATTTTTTTACTTAAAAAAGTAAGAGGTAGCTCATTAAAAGTTTGAATAAATACGTGTTAAGACCTGTGCTTGTCTCATTTGAGATTCACCCATGGTAAGTTCCAACACAGATTGTGAGCACCAGCCATACAAAGGACTGGTTTGTGGTGAACATATGCTTCTCCCTCATGCCTTCAGTCCTATGTGGACACTCTCACATCTCCCTAGAAATGTGCTATGTGTCATTTGTCTTCGAAGTTCTGTGCCTATCTCCACATCAAAGACTTTTGGGACATCTGAAGTTGAGTTTGAATCTGAGTCACTTTGTATTTATACTAACTGGGCTCAGGCCACTCTAACTCCAGATATGACAACTTGGCATCTTATCAAACAGTAAAAGCATGAAGGCCTCTGCCATTTCCTCCTTCTCCCCTGCAATGAGCTAGAAAGAACATTTGGAATGTTGTTGGAAGTTCACTCACTACCCAGAGAAGGAATTCTCTTTATCTTTGATGTAGGGATAAGACAGGAGGATCTGAACAAGTAAGACTTGATGTTTCCCCAGTTTTTCTATTATTCCATACCTATTTCATGTAATCACAAATCTGCATAACTTTCCACTCTTTAGTTCAGTGAGATATCCTATTTCAAACCTAAGGTGGACAGAAACAGAGAAAGTCACCTGTTGACATAGGCTTCAGGCCTCTGAGTACACAGAGGTCTGTACACACATGCATATACCACACACACACACACACACACACAAATACACACATGCACAGACCCTCACACACAGACACACACACACACACAGACACACACACATTTGTAAAAATGCACAAATTTTCCATATCGTTTGGTTTTCATTTCTGAATGCTCTGTATCATGTGAAATATATACTTGATCCATGATCCATGCTGCTCTCTAGTTAACCCGACTTTTGGTTTAGAAGCCTTGATCATAAAAATAGAGGTAGATAATAAAAGACTTTTTTCTCTTATAATACTTTTTTAAGCTACTCTGTGGTTGCTGGATTATTCGTTCCACCATTCATTTTGATGAAAGTGATTATGACATATATTTTACAGAACATAAGCAAATATCACTTCTAACCCATAAAATGAATATGGTATTCTTTCTTTGTGTCATGAACACTTTACTCAGCATTTATAACAAACTGTAGCCTACTTTATACACATGTTAAGTATAGCCCCTAGCCATGCATATAGACCACGTCTGTAACCCTGTCTGTGGAGAGGTAGAAAACAGGAGTTGAACTCCAACCTTAGCTACACAGAAAATTGGAGTTCAGCCTGGGTTACATGAGACCTCAAAAAATAAAACCGAAAAATAAAACCAAATACAATTTTCCAAAATTTCTATGTGTTAGAGTACATAATACTGAATGATGTCATCTCAATAATTAATCAGAGCCGTCTAAACAATATTTCAAGAACCCCCCTTTTTTTTTTACCTTTTCTCTGATGTATATCTGTATTGTGGGTATATCAAAAGAATAATAACGAGTATATCTCAAAATAGCTTTATCAAGAGAACAAAGTAATCAATTAAAATGTCTTTTAAATCACAGAAGTATTACATGCCCTTCATCTTCCATTTATCAGCCAAATTCCTAAGTAAAACAATTCACACACTTATTTTATCACATGGATCTCCTGATAAATGCAAACGTGGAAGCATTACTGTCATAGTGTACTATTCTGTCATATCTATCAATTCCACAAAGTCTCAGCTATGGAAAAGATGGTTACATGCTGTTTTTAAAATGTCTGAGGATTAATCATTGATTTCTCCTTTCTGTCATGTCTTTCAAGCCTTGACTGTTGCTTGAAGATAAGAAGAGTCATAGCATTAACCAATGTTACTGTTCTTGATGAGGGAAATAAATAAAACTATCAATTCCCCCAAAAGCTATGTACCTGACTTGGCAGGTGCAATAGTTTGTCCAATTTCAGAGTTTCCTGATACCTTTCTTAAATTATGAAAAGCAAAATAACTTTGACAGCTACATATTCTATTTTCAGAATCTGTGCCTTTTGTCACATAATTATGCATAATCTTCTGTGTTCATGGAGCATGAAGACAATACAGGGAAGGTTTAAAGTGCTTGAACTAGTAGAGTATAAATGAGACATAAAGCAATTGTAAATTCAATCAACAGATTCTCCTCTACAAAGAATCTTTCCAAGCTTTATATATGTTCATGCATGACTCAACATTATAAACAACACCTTTAGGGTTGATATTTGAAAAGGTAAACAATTGAGACCTTCAGAGATTATTTTGGGTTTAAACTTTCTAATAGCATTCAATATGATAGAAATTATCCTGCAGAGTAAAAAGTGCCAAGCCTTGGAAACTATCCATGAACACATATTTCCACTGACTTATTTGAGTGAAAATTCTATGTACATGGTTTAATTTAAGAGGAGACCCAGAAAAAGACATGGGTAGATGATTATTTGTAAGAATTGGTATATGTAAAACAGTCTAAAATCACTGGTAGGGCAGTAAATTGGTATCCCAATTTGAAAAGAAACTTTGAAGCAATTTGAATAAACTAATGAGTTTTGTCCAGGTCAGAAATCAGTCTCAGAAAAATGATCAGAAAATAATTGGTATACTTAAATCATGCCATCTTTTAAGTAACTTCACCATGAATATTACAGAATATATCCTAACTAAAGAGAATTATAACTTAACTTCATAATCATATAAAGAGCACAAACTTCATATATAACCTCTCTCTCTAGGACAATCATTTGTTTTTTGATATTTTAATGCTATTCTTTTGGTCCTTGGGAAACAGAATGTGAGACTATGCATTAAAGTATATGTATACTTATCGAGGTTTTAGTTTTATTTAGTTTTGACCACAAATCCCTGAGCTACATTCCCAAACCTCAGTATTTTTTATTTAATATTTTATTGTGAATATTTTCTCAAGTTACATAAAAATACTGTATTAGTTCAGCTATGCCTTTATCAGGAAAAACGTAGGTGGGTTCTAAATTCTTTGAAAATTGCAATAATAGGTCGCTATAGGGATCTTGGTTCAAATATCCGTTCCATCAGGCAGGAGTTGACTATCATGGTTTATAGGCTAAAACTTAGAAACGATCTCAAAATCCCTGAGTCATTCACTGCTCTTTAATATGCTTTTCCATAATGCATCGTTATACTAACTATATACATGAGCATTTCATTGCACCTCAACCAATACGGACTACAGTCATTTAAGAACCATTAATTTCCTTGGGAGGTTAAAATTGATTCCTTGACCATAAGTTGAGTCATCTGATAAGTAATTTGGTTTTCTTTCATTTCATATTTGTATTAAGTACACTGCATTATTTTTTGATGGTGCATTAATACATCTGGACATTTTTAAGATTTTATTTTTCTTTTTTATTATGTATATGCATGTGTGTCTGTGTGAAAGGTCTATGTAGTGAATGCAGTGCCACAGAAAAGGGCGGGCAATGAATTCCTGGAGCTGGACTTACAGGCGATTGTGAGCCACCCAGCATAAATGCTGAAACTGAATTTAGGTTTTCTGCAAGAGCAGTACATGGTCTTCACCACTGAACCATTTCTCCTTTCCCTTGATTAGTTTTTGATAATAATTAATGGAAATTCTTTCTATATTACTATGGTGTCTTCAAATATCAAAAGTAGATTATGCCACAAGAAATATAGTTCATCACTGGTTGACTTTCAATAGGTTTCTCTTATTGTTATTCTTTAGCAAAGGATATAGGAATCCATTTATGTAATCAGATATACCCAAGGATATATCCTGAAAATGAGGCACAAATTTTAATATTCTAATGTAAATTTTCTGATTCTCCATTAGTGAACTGAACAGCTATTTAGTGTTTTAGTGGAAGGAGAATTAGTGCTCATCAATTCACGCATATCCATGGGTAGTAATTGACCACTTTTGACTAAAAGTTCTTCTTATCGGTTTGCAGACATCAAGAAACAAAAGATATTCAATTCTTGCATGAGTTTTTCCTCCAGCCAAAAGGGATGTGAGTAGATGACAACAACTGCAAAGCATTAAAAAAATGATCCCTATGTATAAACTCTCAAACCTTATCTTATGTACTATAATGAATGGTGTAGAATTAACTTAGGTTCTGTTTCTTAAAATAGGCAGGCTACACTAATATTTGGTGGACCTAATTTAATCTTATGAATCTTTAATAGCAAAGAACATGTTTTAGAAGTGGGATTGAGGTGACATCACATATACTACTACCCCAGTAAGGATTTGGTGACATATCACTGGTTCTGAGATGTAGAGACCTATAGGAAAAAGAAGAGAGACAGCAAGGTTGAGGTCTCTACAAGAACTAAATTTTGACAATCCTCTTCTCAAACCTGTCAGTAACACTGTGTATTTTGTCCTGGCATCAAGAGAAACCTAATCTAGAATGTAAAATGAAAACGTGAATTAAATAATATTACAATTACTATGTTATTTGAAACAGTCAGTAAATGGGAGAAGTGGGGTGGAAGGGTAAGTATGCTTATGTGGGGAGACCAGACAGATGAGAATTAAATAGGATGCCAGATTTGGCCTCATCAAGAAGGTAATATTTTCAACAACACATGAAGAAGATAAGTGTATTGGCCAAGTGAACAATATGAGAGAAGTCCTGTGACACACAAGAATCTACTAGAGGACAAATTGTAAAGAATAGTGGGCATCTCTGAGGAGGAACAAGCTGTCCAGGTGCCTGGCATGGAGTGGCCTAGTTTGGGAAAATGTAGGTGGAGATGAAGTCGAACAAAGGTAGGGACCTGGTTCATATGTCATCCTGGCCCTAGGACACCTTGGCTATTACTATGAGTGAAATGGGAATCCACTAAAAGGTTTGGAGTGTAAATGTATTGTGATCTGCTTTAAATGTTTCTAGGATCGATGTGGCTGTTGCTTGTTAAGAATGCAGAGATTAGAAATCAAATTACTCTTCTGAGCCTACTTTGCCAATCCATATGAGATGAAAACTTATGCAAAGGTTGTAAAATGAAGGTGGTGGGCAGGGATCTTCTTTGCTAAATAATTTAAAGAAATTGTACATGAAGCATATAGGAAACTTCTTCCAGAAAGTCACCAAGACAATATTAGATTCACTCACCACAGGATCCTACACAACCCTCAGACCCTTTATCACATGAGTTTGAATTATTATCTACTTTTTCTTTCCTTTCTTTTGAACTGCAAATTGGATTCTAAGAAAAGTAATTGCTTATTTTCAGGTTAGCCTAATGAAAGCCACAGGCTGTCATATCCTCCTTCAATCTGGACTGTAGATACACCTCAAATTTCTAGGAAGAATACCTAGGTATTCCTCATAGGTACAGCAGAAGTCCTCTAGGCCACTTTCTCCAGAAGCTCTGTCACGTTAAGTAACTTGATGGCATTCAGTGTGAAGGAGAGTCTCATAATGTCTTGAGCTGTGTATATACTAGGAAACTACTCAGGAATATGGAATGACCACCAGAAGAAAAAGCCCAACTGGGTGTTGCTTCGTGGATATTTTTTTGTTAATTTTTAATTGATTTTTTATGTATTTCATATTGTCTGTAAATTACCAAGGCCTACGTGACATATAAATGCAACTCGTAAACCTAAGGCTCAGGGAACACATTGGAAGAGTGGGTAACGAGAAACGTATCTCTCAACTCTCATCAGTGAAGCCCCTCATGCAACAGATGGCCATGAACACAAAAGGACACAAATTCAAAGCAAATAGAATGTAAGGGTCTACAAAGTGTGGGTCCTTGGACAGGACTCCTATATTAAGTTTCCTGGATTCTAACTCACTTTTTTCCACTTCTGTGGGTCGAAACATTCCAAACAAATAGCCTAGTATAAGCCAAATGTTTTAGAAAGTAGCCAGTCATGCAATGTTTATTTATCACTGGGAAATAAGTTACAAAGCTGTCCTGAGCCTCTGAATTTATGTGAAGCTACTGTTTTCTGCTCAAGAACACACACTGTAATCATCACAGCCTAAGACTTTAGCTTAACTGACTTCTTGTTGTCTTTGCCACATTCTAACGATGACAAAAGTCGAGGGATATTTGTTGCTTCAGTTAGGAAGATTGTCAGAATCTAACCAAGAACAATTTTGTATTCTAATCACTAGTAAGAAGACACACTATGAATTCATCTTGGTATTAGTAACTCTAAACATTCACTACTGAAAGAGACATAATTCCTTCATTTTCTAGATTTTATCTAAGAGAATGGCATAGAGTGGAAGAAAAAAAAAACTCATCACTACTTTCTAATTTTGGAAAAATATATAAGCCATAATGTTAAGAGTAGCATCCTTTCCTTTCCTTCTATTAGCATATATTAATTGTACACAGTAATCAGTTTCATTATAACACTTTCAATGTGCAAGTAATATTCTTTTATGGCATTCTCCCCTTGATCACCCTCATTCTCTCTCTTGCTCTGCTTCCCTTTCCACATCCTTAATGACCTTGGTACTTCCATGCTTTTCTTTCTAGATGCCACACAGAAATTCTCATTTTCATTATTTTAATATGATCTTGGTATTTATTGTATTTCTCATTTTAGTTTTTAGAAGTTCTTTTATTCACTTTCTCTTGGCTGTTAAAGTTTACCATTGTTAAAAACTTATTATAAATGATTTCAGACAACAAATGACATACCAACTATATTAAGTTATAATAAAAGATGAATTTGCTATACATACTTTGGAACATTGATTACGGATGGGAGAGAAAGAGAGAGGGAGGAAAGGAGGGAGGAAGGGAGAGAAGAAAGAGATTGAGATTGAGAATTATTTTTCAGGAGCAAGGATTTTAAAAAGTTCATCATTCTAAAAATAAATGTCTAGTTCCCTTATTCCCTATTTTCCTATTAATGGAAATAATTTTATTGTTTTTGGCTAATCAACAGGTACTTATACAATCTCAACAAACACTCAGACACACTGTAAAAATAAAAGATGTTGAAGACTGATTGTCCCTTTGAGATTTGACATACTTTCTCAACCTTACATTAGCCTGTTAAGCAGGCTTAGAACTGTGTGAAACATGTAATCTCTGAGGCACAAAAGTTCATTGGACTTATTTGTTAGATGACTATGTAAGTCAGCACAAGGCTCCTTTACATATGGAGAACATAATGCCTCCTATAGACAGATACATGGTAGTTTATGAGGGAAGTAAGGTAAATATCTCTTGGGGAAAGAATAATTAGAAAAGGGACATTTGTTGGTTGTAAAGAAAAAAGTAGGACAATGGGTATTGACAATACAATTATAATGCTATTAATACAAAAGTTCTTTATTTTCTTATAGGGGAAGGAATTTAATGGTTACCGCTTAGTAAAAAAAAAATACTACTAAGCCTTACGTATATACTAAAGAATATTAAGTCATTGGGCAAAGGAAACAAGGGTACAAATAAAAGCATTGTATTGCTTGGGTTGCATCTTTCAATAGTGATCTAGAAAAATGGAAACAAACACAGATAGAACAAATGCCGTTTATACCCATGTCCAAGAAAGGATTTGATGGTCAAAAACTTGCAAGATCAAAATGATTAAAAATATTCATCTGAAATTTTCTCATCAATCACTGAAATTTCATCAAATATCTAAGAATATAACAGATCTTAGAAATAAAACTATAAACTGAAAATGTTGGATCAAAAAGTAGAAAGATAAGGCGTGTGGGAATGAAAAGCATTAACTAGCAAAGCTCCATGAAGAAGCAGATAAGGAAGTGCTGATACCACTTAATACGTAACGCAGGACAGCACAGCCATTTGCTTTCTAGGTTTGTAAAATTCACATATTTATTTTATCAGCACATACTCTAGACTTGAACATCAGGCTTCAGTTCTTAACCTAGGACCAGATCTCTGGCCACAGTAGGATGTTTAATAAAGCGCTCAAAAGCCGTGATATTGTTTATGGAGTGAAATATACAGATATTCATGCGTACATTATTATATTTAAAATATTTATTTTTATATTTATTTGTATGTGCGTACTTTTTTGTGTGTCATGTGCAGAAAGTGTCTGCTGAAGCCAGATGAGGACATCATATCGCCTGTAACGGGAGCCATGGGAGCAGGTTTGAAGTAGGTGCTTGAAACTCACTCTGGTTTTCTGTAAGAGCAGCAAGTGCTCTTGCTCAGAGCCATCTCTCCATCCTCTACATTACTATTTTGATAGTAGACGTGCAAAAGGAGAGGCAAGATGCAATGAAGGAACTTCCTATAGTGTCAACAATGCTACATTCTGTCACCAAATCAGACTCTTACATTTTCCCAGGAGGTTTCTAAATGCTAGTTATATGCATGCACAGACAACATTGCTCATGTAAGTTCAAGGTGTGATTCTGGGAAATGGCCTTTAATCAAATAGTTTTGAATTCAACCTAATCAAAAATCAATGATTTAATGTTTTATTTAAAGCCGAATATATTATAACAAAGAAACTGATGCATCGAAATTCATTAATGTGACTTTAAAAAAATTAATGTGACTTTTAAAACTATCAGCATCTCATCAAAATCTCATTTGATTTTTCTTCAGAAACAATTTTTGGTTACAGTTCATAAAATAGTGTTCAAATCTTTCTATTTCATATGGATCGTTTCCCATAAGACTGGTTAAGCATCTGAGACACAGTTCAGTGCTTCAAAGTGACATTTTTAAATGGTAGAAAAATAAACATCAAATAACAAAAGTTTTAACTCAGCTACAAAATATTTGAATGAGGGTAAGCATTAGATGTCAAGAAAAGCATTTTGATGTTATTCATGTTTGTTTGGATTGGTTAAATTATGTTCAGCTACTTCTGAGCCCAGGAGCCTATACTTTAACAAAGCTAATTTCAGATAATCATTATTAACTCCATGTGGTATAGCATGCACTGCACTTGGTGTTTGAAATCCCGATGATGAAATGACTTAATCACTCATGTTAAAGATAGAACAAGAGAAAGACAAAAATAACATGGAAATAGAAAAGAATAACTGAAGGTATTGCCTATGTTCTCAAAGACTCTGAGACGACAACTTCAGAGTTATTTTTACAAAAATTGAAGCGACTCAAGCATGAATTCATTTGCTGGCCAAAACGTCTGCTATAATAGACCTTTTTGGCAAAGTATCTGTAAAACACCAAGACAGGCTATCTTCATATAACTAATGGCCAGCTTCTTTTAACGGTTCAGAAAGCAAAACTAATCACCAGTTTATCAAGATTTAACTAAACACAAACTGAAATTTTATCTGTGGTAATGGCAAGATACAGAGGCATTAGGATTCTTAGACAGAAATCAAACATATTTATTTGTACGTGCTTGCTTCTTTGTGTGTCACGTGCACGCCGTGTCTGCCGAAGCCAGATCTTCCACTTCATTAACAACAAGCAATGCCTACAACCCAAGTCATTTAAGTCTTAGTGAAATAAAGGAAATTGTAGAATAAGATGAAAACTTCCCAGGACTTGAGAGAGTGCTATGAATAAAGTTACATTTATGAAATGACAGGAACAATTTGTTAAGGGGTGACAGTAGAATGAAAGGTCATCTGGGAAATAAAAAGCTGGGGCTGGGGAAGTAGAAAACAGTAGTGTGGAAACTCCTGCGCTGACACTGAGTGATAGGTCCACCTACTTAAACAAGTGAAGCTTCATCTCTATGGATTCTAGGGCACTGTAGCTAAGATCATAGTCTAGAAACAAACAACACCTTGTTATAACCCAATACCCACCTCTTACATGCTGTATGAACTTGATGTCATGAAATTAATATTTCCAATGCTGCATATCTTCATATGGGAATAATAAAAAAATCACTTCATCATCTAGACCTGGAGTAACAATATATAATTTACAATAATAGTATACAACTCATATAATATTTGTAGTATATACCAATGTAACTGTGAACGGAAATAATATTTCTTGCTAAATTACAGATCAGTATCTAGAAACATTTCCTGGTATAGAAGTGTGTGTGTGTGTGTGTGTGTGTGTGTGTGTGTGTGCGCTATCTGTATATATATACAACACATGTAGAAGAAAATGGGAATAGAACCAGATCCATTGGCAATTCATTAATTCAAGTAAAAACTCAACATAACATAAAGTTGCCAGAATTAAGTAAAAATTCTCACATACATTGTATGTGTGGATGTAAAACTTGCCAAGGTTGGAGTTCTCAAAATTACTTTGATTCACATTTCACTTGGTACATCACTACTATGTTGACCATTGGAACATTATTAAGATTTATGAACTTCTGTACTGATTTAAATTCACACCATGTAACCAAAACCCAGCCAAAATTCAGATGCAGCATGATAGATATTTCAAAAGAAGTAAGGCAAGTCAAAAGAATTATCATGAAAATTAATGTAATTGCCCTCTTTACTAACATTGCAAAGGCTCAGATATAATTGTATTGCACCTAAAACACATAAAGGAAGAAATAATTTTGTTGAAAGTATCTTTGGTTAAAATATAAACACGTGTATATATTTACATATAAATTGGGGTCTTTTTTTATCAGGATGGCTTGCTTAGTTTATCCAGTTCATTTAAACAAAAAAAAAAAAAATGATGCTGTGATCTCGCCCTGATGAAGTCTATTTAGGAAACCAAACTAGACGCAAATATAGAGCTATTAACATAACAATAACCTTCTTAGATTATATATGCTTATGGTTGTTACATCAAGAAGAAACATGGCTTAGTCAATAAAGCTTTCTAGGTAACAAACCTAGTAACCTATATTTGCCTTCTAGATATGGATAGTAAACATCATCATGTGTTCCATAATTTAAGCCAATTTTAGTCATTGCACCTTTTATGTGTGCTCAAGTATGTGTGTATAAGTGTTCATTTGTGCACGCATGGAGGTCAAAGACCAATGCCACAGGTCTTTCTCAGTAGCTCTCTACTTTACTTTTTGAGACAGGGTCTCTGACTGAACTTGGAACTGATTGATTCAATTATACTGAGTAGTCAATAAGCCCAAGGATCTCTCTTGTCTTTATCATCCCAGTGCTGAGACTAAAGGCCCACACTGCCACACCCAGCTTTTCTTCAGTATCTATACAGCAAACACCCATCCTCAACATACTGAAATAGATTAATATGTTTTGTTTTTAATTTCATTAAAGTTTTTTTATTCAAATCCAGAAGACTCCTATTTTATTCTGGAAGTCATAAACCTGTTATCATAAGATTTTTTTTTGTAGAGATTGTAGCATAACACACTCAAGGCATGTAGCAATATTATAGACTGGATGGTTCTCAAACAACAGATATTTCTTTCTCATATCTCTGAATGTTAGTATAGGAACTGAGTTTAATATGGTCACAACTGTCTCTAGTTCCAAACTCAAGAGGTACAAGCCATGTGACCTCTCAGTATGAAATACATGAGTAAAACCATCGACATGCTGTGTGGTTTTACATCTAGACCATAGTATACTGGCACCAGGAAGGTACTTGACTTCTTTTATACTAGATTGAGATAAATCAGGAGAATCACACCTTAGATTGGGTGATTTGTTTTCCTGACCATTATATAAGCCTTTATGTCTGACTCCAATTGTGTGATCCACCTGCTGCCATACTCTCACAGAGCATTAAACACACAAATCAGAGTATCAGAGCCATGCAGAGCTCTCTACCTGTGTTGTCTGAAGGAAAGATTTCTTTGACCTCTGTCTAATATGCACAGTGGAGTGAGACAGTCAAGAAACACTGTATTGGAATGGAGTGAGTAGAAACTTGAAATCATCATGTACCACCCATCAGAATTATATACGTTGAAGTTGTAATAGGACATAGAGCTCCTCACTGAAATAAACTCTGAAGTGCCTCTGGGAATTTTTTTCTTTTTGTGGACATGGATGGCAGTAGATTTCTGCTATAATACAAAGGTCTATACAGTCACACTTGTGTCCCCTGTTGCCATTTGTCATGAGTTCATTCACTGGTTCCTGGTCAACCTATCAAGATTCTCACCATTAAACAAGACTGAATTTTTCCTTCCCAGCAGCCACCTATTACCAATAGTTCCTTAGGTGGGATTGAGGTTTCTTACCCACTTCCCCATGTCTGTTCTGGGATTTTGTCTCACCTGAGTTTACATAGACCTTTTGGATGCTGTTACCAAAGCTGTGAGTTCTGTTGAGTAACTGACCAGCTGTCTGGAAGACTCTGTTTCCTTTTGGTCATTACCACTCCTGGCTCTTAGAATCTTTCCCCTCCTCTTTCACAATGACCCCTGAGCCTTGGGAGGCAGAAGTTTGATAAGCAATAGTTTGTAGCCTCTAAATTCCACAATTAATTTCTATTTTTACATTTATCACAAGCAAACATTTTAGAGTGGCCAAACTATACCTTTAACTTTTTTTTTTAAGAATTTTCTTCAGCCACATAGTCTAGTGCATCTCCCATACATTCTACCTTCTACAAAGCACAAGGATATATGAATAACTTGCTACATTCCTAATCAGTGTGTAACACCCATGTCCTTTCCTCCCCAACCAATAACGTTATTCATTTTTGTCTGACTCCTCATCAGAACGACTGTCATTGTCCGCAATTCTTTGAGTCAAGCTTTTAATAATTTATTTTTATGTGTATGAGTGTATTACCTGCATGTATGCAAGTGCTCCCATGTTGTGCAATGCCTGTGGAAGTCAGAAAAGAGTTTTGAGTCCTCTGGAACTGGAGTTACAGATGGTTGTTAGTCACCATGTGGGTGCTGGGAACTGAACCTGGGTCCTCTGCAAGAGCAGCCAGTGCCTTGACCCAATGATCCATCCCCTAGCCACATTTCTATCCACATCCTGATCAAGACTAGACTATTCAAGTGTACTCAAAGACAGCTGAGTCTTTCTTTTCAGCTCTCTGAGTTCTCTCCAGGCTCTACTTTAATGTTCCATCGACAAAAATGTAAATATTTTAATAGAATATAGTAAAAAGTCCTCTCAGCTCTTCCATTGCCCTGTTCTCAACTTACTTCTATCCTGAAGTAGATTTTATACCTACACCCCACTATAGCTGTCACTTCTCTGTCTTAGACTATTGGGCTACTTTAACAAAACACTATGGACCATGTAGCTTATAAATAATAGAAATTTAAATTTTAAATCATAAAATCCTAGTGGCTTGTAAATCCTTGTTACAGATTCTGGAGGTTCATAGTTGGTCCTCTCCAGACTGGTCCACCACTTGTATCCTACATAATGCTTTCTTGATGTATCCTCACATGATGGGACAAACAAGCTCTCTTGGGCCTCTTTTACATGATTAGTTCCATTTGAGGTCTCCACTCTCATGACCTATTCAACTCCCAAATATCTAATTCCTCAACACTGTCATACTAAATGATGAAAATTTCAAGACCTGTGTTTGGGAGGGACACACACAAACAAGTCATAGGAGATTGCTTTAATGAGATAAAAAATATTTAAATATTACTTATTATATACATGTTGCTGCTGCACATATTCTTACCCCACTTTTCAAACACTGGCCCTAGCTAATATGAGGGAATAGAACTCAGAATTGTGAGAACAGAAGGAGCATCACGTCAGAATTGCTGCCACAGAAGTCAGCTTACTGTGAAGAGATTATTTTTCAACATTTAAAAATATTAGACTCTAAACACTTTCAGAATTCTGAATGCATAAGGTAGAATAATATTTAGTTTCTTTCTCTAGGGAAACTATAGATTAGAGAAGGATTAAAGAGAGATCTAGTGGAGATTAAATTAAAGCAGACTGAGGAACACAACTAAGTAATTGTAATTTATTTTTAAGGAGTATGACTTTGAACAGGTCATTCACTTTACAGATATATGTGATACTCCTCTGCCAATGACAAATTGGATTATATATTGATTTGCATATGTTAGAAAATACTATTGGTAAAGGAACTGGCAAAAGGACATCAGAATAGAAGGAGGATTTCAGACTGATATGATATTAAATACAAAGGCACGGGGGATAGTTATGCTGTCCCCTTCCTATAATGAAACCTATTTCTTTATATACTAATAAAAACACAAACAAATAGCTATAAAACCTTTAAAATTTTGAATAGGGAAAACTTAAGAATGCTAACCTCTCTGGATTAAGTATTGTCACAAAACTGTTTCCATAGGTCAAGATCTGTCCTTATATTCTTTCCATTTGTTCTCAACATATTTACAAATTTGTGGTTTAAGTTTAGCTTTAGCTATATTTCTTTAATTTGGATTGTAATTAAAATTGGGTAATTTGTATTGCAATCATGTAAATAAAGTATGCCATATATCTGAATATATATCATGGTATTCATAACATATACTGGTTATTTATAATTTAAATGAATAATTCTGGGATTGCTTTGATAAGCAACAGAGGTTAAGGGTTATAATGCCAAAATAAATATCATGTTCTTTGAGGTTAGAGGGGTACGCCTTCTGTAAAGCGAGACATATGTACAAGAGGTTTAATTCTCTTCAAGGAGAACACAGACCACACAAATATGAAAGACAGTCTCAAAAATACAAAAATATAATATGTATACATATATGACATGACGTCTAGTATGAATAATTCTAGCAATAAAAATGGGCCTAATTAAAAAAAAAGATGATGGGCTCTAATCATAGTAAATATTACTAGAAAAATTATAGGAATAATAGTTTAGATAGTATGAAGATGAATTAAAAAATAAGATATGTAAGCATATAATTCAAATGTGCTCATATGGCTGTGCACATATAGAACACATACATAGTAGCTTAATATTTATAATTCATTGTAATGTTTTTTAAATAAACATACAAAGTAATGAATTTCTTTATATAATTATTATGCATACCTTATAATAATTTTTTGAAAAATTATGTTAAGGATAATTATTCTAAATTGAAAGCCATGGAAACAATTTAAATTTGAAAATTGATGTTTTAATTCACATGAATTTTTCAGAAATATATCTGCCATAGTAATATACTTGCATAACAAGATAAAGATGAATGGTAAAGAATTCCAGTGGAAAAAGAAGAAGCAGTCTAAATCATAAATAGCTCCCAGTGTTCTATTTTAAGCAAGGCAGTACCAATGCTGAATATAAAATTTCTACATTTTGGTAATATTTAGGTACTCAGTATGAAAGATCTTTAACACTGAGGATAGCAAAAGTAAAATGAAAACAAAGAATAGAGAGGTTGGGTTGGTGAGAAAGGGAGGGTAAAAAGAAATTTTAGAGAAAGGGAAAGGGAGGGAGGTGGATGGGAAGTGAAGAGCACAGAAGATTTAAAGTAAGTACATGTTGGTGTTTTCTTCTTGGACCATGCTATAAAACAGACATTAAAATTCTGAGCGATTAAAAGCAGTATTTGGCCAGCTGAGTTCAACTGCAGTCAAGATTTGGAAAGTAATAAGCATCTTCTTTTCATTGCAGCCTTTGTTTCATAATGCTGTTGGTTTTGGAGGTCTTCTTAGGTGAAAAAAGAATGCTAAGGGCTTATTAATATAAGGGCTTCCACTTCCTCTAGATATAAGGGACATGTGGGAATGGGAGAAGAACATGGAGAAAGTTAGTTTTTGGAAGGTGGATGGAAAAATAGATCTCTTTTTCTTCTACCAGGATAAATGACACATGCTTTCTGGAAATATTTTGGGTTATTATTTTACTTTCATTTCAGTGTAAGGAAAGTTAGTTTATTTTAAGAATAAAACCTGACTAAGGGTATTAGTAGGGCAAACAGACTACAGAGCCAGGAGCAAAATATGAAGACCAAAACACTATCTTTCCCAGACAGTCAAGCACACATATTATATGAAAGATTTCATTTTATCTGGACTTTCAATAACCAGTAATGCAATTTGAGCACCCACTTGCAGTGTGATTTTAACACAATAGGTCTGGAAATGTTCATTTTAGGGTCTCTACTGATGTCCATCTGTAATATTTATATTTTCATATTCTGTTCATTGCAGCAAGTAGAAATAGTAAAAGTGAAATACAGGTCAGATCCACAGGCACTGAGGAAGTTCCATATCTCCCTACAGCTGCAGCAATAGCTGAAGAATCAGAGTGTGGAGCAGAACAGACACAGGGTGTTGGTCCACAGGTTTGTGGAGTTCCACATGCATATGAAAAGATGCAGATGTAGGCAGGAGGCCCTCACTGATACTGAACCATACCTGACTCTTAGAGGAAGACTGGAGATAGAGCCTCGAGTTCCAAATATCGGTCCCATAAAGGGAAAAGACATCTCAACCTTACTAGGACTTAGTCTTCCAGTGAATGCCACCACTAAAAGAAAAAAAATGAAGGTGACTAGACTTTCAAACATTAAAAAAGTGCCAAAAAGCCAGGCATTGTGGTGCACACCTGTAGTCCCAGCACTTGAGAGGCAGAGGCAGGTAGATCTCTGTGAGCTCAAGGCCAGCCTGGTCTACATAGTGAGTTCCAGGACAGCTGGGGCTACAGGGAGACCCTGTCTCAAAACAAACAAACAAACACACAAGCAAAATCACCTTCAACCAATGAACTAACTCTGGATATGCAAGTCCCAGTGCAGAAACAGAAACAACATGAAAAGCCATGACAATACGTCTCCACAAATCACATATTCCATAATAATCATACGTAATGAAAATGACTTGGAGGAACTATCAGACAAGAACTCAAAAGAATGATTATAAAGGTATTCAAACATTTCAAAAAGTCTTGAATATATTCCAAGAAAAGTAAAACAGATGAAGGAACTGAGAAAATCAATCTACAATATGAAAATAGAGCTATAATTGCTGTAGAAAACTCAAATTGAAGTGATGTTGGAAATGAAATACTCAATAAGCAAAGTAAAAAATTCAGTAGAAAGCTTTATCAATAGAATGAATCATGTGGAAACAGAAAATCAAGACGGAAGACAAGGTATAGGAATCAGATCACACAACACAGATCAATAATAAATTTAAAAATAAATATGAACAGAAAATGAGAAAGTTCTCGGACACTGGTTTTCATGATAGATTATGGGCATAGAAGTAGAGGCACCATGACAAAGGCAAAGAGAATGCTTTCTATTAAATCATAGAAGACATTTCACAAACCCAGAGAAAAAGATGCTCATCCAGGTGTAAGAGACCTACAGAACTCCAAATAGACAGTAATGGAAAAGAAACCACCCATGACATAGTATAATTAAAACATTAAAAACACAGAATAAAGGAGTGTTAACACCTGCAAGAGAGAAACATAAAGTCATTTGTAAAGGTAGTCCCAAGAATAATACCTGGTTATCTGACAGAAAAATATAAAGCCAAAGGGCCTGAAAAGATATACTCCAAGTTCTGAAAGACAACAACTGGCAATCCAGAATATTATACCCAGCAAAACTATCTTTTTAAAATTGAAGGAAATATAAAAACTTTCCATGACAAAAGCAGATAAAAGAATTCATGATCTTACTAAGCCAAGCACATAGATATTAGAAGGAATAATGCAATTAGTGCAGCTCTCAGACCTTATCAGAGAAGTTTCTTTGTGTAATAGGTGATGCTTAATGCAGAGAGTCACAGCTAGTCAAAGTGCAGAGAATAAATGATGGTAGAGTGCTCAAACACAAATCGACATCATTTTCATACCCCTTCCCCAAGGCTCAGGGACCATCGTGTGAGAAGGAACAGGTAATAGGTGATGCTTAATGCAGAGAGTCACAGCTAGTCAAAGTGCAGAGAGTAAATGATGGTAGAGTGCTCAAACACAAATCGACATCATTTTCACACGCCTTCCCCAAGGCTCAGGGACCATCGTGTGAGAAGGAACAAGAAGATTGTAATAGCCAGAGTTCCGGAAAGACCAGATCAAAACCATGTCTTCTGGACTTGACAGGACTGCCATACTCATGAACTCGCAGCAATTGCAGTTGCCTACATAAGACCTGAAAATGACAAAAATAAGTCAACATTTCAGCAGGGAGAGGGGAGTGGTTAGCTATTCCCTACTTGTAACTGAGGAAATATGGACAGGTGATGATCTCTGGAGGAGGTAGTGTATGTTTTTTTTTTTTCTTTTTTCCTTATTTTATGTGTGTGCATGTATTGCCTGCATGTAAGTAAGTGCACCCATGTCGTGCAATGCCCATGGAGGTCAGAAGAGGCTGTCAGATCCCTGGGACTGGAGTTACGAACAGTTGTTAGCTGCCATGTGGGTGCTGGGATTCAAACCCGGGTCTTCTGCAAGAACAGCCAGTGTTCTTAACTGCTGAGCCATCTCTCCGGCCCCAAGAGTATAATTTTTTTAAGGGTGTGACTCCTGGTAGGTGAAGCACACTTTGGTAGATGGCCCACACCCAGAACACGCACAACACAAGTTGAAATATATGAAATTATGTCTGTGAAGACAGAAAGAAAAAAGTCTCACTCAAGTTTATTTTTTATTAAGTTGAAAAAATTAATATAATTCTGGGCAACCTCGGCTTTGCAAATGCTGATTATATTTCTAAATATCATAATTTTTCAAGAATGTGGATGTGCATTTTTCAGAGATAATTTAATATGGCTTCAAGTTTGATAATTTCCTGATTGTAACCATATTTCAGTTTATTTTTCCATGTTTTCAAAATTGTATGTATGTGACAATTCTAAAAGTATGGTGACTATAATTCAACAGCTCATGAGTTATGCGATAGTCTTTGAAATTCTAGGACCTCTGAACAGAATATTAATATCAATACCAAACACAAAAGCTGCCCTCTGTGCACCTCAACAAACATCACCTCCTTTGTCCTGCTTGCCAAATTGCCAGGTAAGTACTTTGTGATTTTTATCTCTCAGCTCATAAATTTTGTGATCTCTTCCACAGTAAGACATTCTCAGCAGTCTATAGCAGTAATAAATTAAACACTTGAGTTTATTTTTGAAAAAAAAATCTTTATGGATTAAAAAGAGAATGTGAGTGTGAACGCTGACTTTAATTGCTTTTTCTAGTCAACAAGACCTAGATTCTTCTTGGTTCTTGATGAGCAAGGCAAGACCTCTCCTGTCTCCCATTCACTTTCATCCTTAGCTTCTGCATTAACAGAAGTGAAACAAATTCACCAAGCATGTCCCTCCTCAAATGAAAGAATTGTTAGAATTTTCATTTCAAGGACCTTTTAAAAGGAAGGATAAAGTAAAAACAAAAACATAAACAAAACTAAACTAAAAATGGAAGGCACATTTACACTGAGCTGAGTTTTGTTTCTGTCATTCAAGTATTAGGGATGAATTTGACTTTTATTTGTGTGTTTATTTTTATTTGGATTTTAGATTAGCCTAGAAAGTAATGGATTGCATCCAGGCAGTATCTTCACACAAGTCTGTTTTCATTGTGCTCCTCCCCATTCCCCTTTCTCATCTCCCTCCTCCCACAACTCCTGCTGGTTTATTTTCTTCCTTTTAGTCATTTCATCCTTCCTATATTTTTGCTCATGTATTCCATTATCTTCTGTATTTCTACCTCCCTTAAGACATTTAACTTTGTACATTATGATTTCTACCCCTCCACACATACACACACCTTACCTCTGTCTTTATTCTTTTCCTATTTTTAATTATCCATTGAGTAGACAACATGTAACCAGAGCTAAAAGAGAAATAAACAAAATGACAATTTGGCTAAGTTTTACATAAAAAAAATTGCTTCTTGTTTTTTTTCAATATTCCAAATCTCACAACTCGAAAGACACAATGCATGTCTTTTTTCGGGGTTTCAATCCAGCCAGGAGGGCTGAGTTAAAGCTGATTTTATAGTAAGTCCTAGAAAGAAATGTAAAGTGTTAGATGGATAGAGTTTAGCTGTGTTGAATCATAAGTGATCACTGTGTCTGTTCCTTCTCACCCATACTGAAATATTCAGTTCTTTCTTCAATATGTGTGGAGAATATTTCTGCGCTTGAGTAAATTCTTTTTTGGTGTTTAGATAATACAGAATACTGTTTCTTAGATTTTCCTCATGCTAATAATTCTCAAATATATAACATATTTGTCCGTGTAAACATTAGTTCTATAACATTGGTGGTATCATAAATTAAGCATTTTTCTTAGTATTGGTTAGAAAAATGTTGGAGAAAAAAAGTAGTGAGAAAATGTTTTCAATTACTGTATAGTTCATTTGATGAGTCAATTTCTCCCTTTCTCACACTGCACTGCGATGGCTGAACCCACCCAACACTTCCAAAGAATGGCTAGAAAACAGATACTTGTTATACTGCAATCCATGTGTCAGATAGTGAGCTACTTGTCTAAATGCCTTGCTTCCCATATTTTGCTACCTCAGTAACTAAATAAATAAGTGAAGAAAGTAATGGGCTCAGAATTGTCAAGTAAAAGTCCAAAGACCACACACAGATTAATTGTCAGTCTTGATGTGAAATCAGTTTGTGCTTTTTGTCACCACCTTCTTCCTATTGCATCTAGTTTTAGGAATGGCTTTTACAACATGGACAATCCCTGGACTAAGGACTTTTACCTAACTTTGCAACCAAAAAGTTACTGTTTGTAATGTAAACAAGTTCCCTTGAGCTGTGTGCTCCTCTTATGATCTGGTTACATGTCCTCAATCCCTTAGGTCACTTCCTGGTCCTCCACCAAAGATAGTCCATGAATATGTGTCTGCATGTTTTTGTATATTAAAGTATCAAAACATTGCCAACAGTATGCTTTTCTCACCGTAAACAATGAGAGAAGTTGAGAACTACCTGTAATTGTGTATGTTGGATTCTAGGTCTAGGGATCAAAGGGGAAACTTGATCTCTAATAAGATAAGGATATGTCTAACTTTTTCTTCCCCATTTCACACTGGAGATGCTGTTTCAATAAAATAAATAAATAAATAAATATTAAAATTAAAAAAAATTCTTGCTCAGGAGCACAATTCCAAAAGAAATCTAAAGCAACATGTGCTCAGCAGTTTGAGTCAGCTCTCGACCTTAAAATGAAGACTGAGTAGGGGCTGGAGAGATGGCTCAGTGGTTAAGAGCGCTGACTGCTCTTGCAGAGGACCCAGGTTCAATACCCAGCACCCACATGGTGGCTATGAACCATCCTTAACTTTAGTTCCAGGGGAATCCGAAGCCCTCTTCTGACCTCTGTGGCACTGCACGACACAGGTGCACTCACATACAAGCAGGCAGTACACTCATACATGTAAAATAATAAATATAACTTTTAGAAAACGAAGGCTGAGTGTCAGGCTGTCTTTTCTAGGCATTGCTGTAATGTGGCTTTAAAACACCACATCTAGTGACTGGACACAACCTGAAAAAAAAAGTTTTTTCTCTACATATGAAGATACTTTATTTTCTTACTTAGATTTTAAAGAAACATATGATAGATTTATCTTTATTTTTCCAATTTACTTTTACAGCGCTTAAAATTGTTAAAGACAAAGATGTCTTTGGAGGTAGTGTTTGGAGAACTGCCACACAATTTGTTTCAATAATTGTCATTTAATTTGTTAAAGAGAATTTAACTGAGATCGAGTGTAGCTATCTATTTTCCCCAAATTTGTCAAACATGTGATTGATGTAGGTGGACATCTGAATCAGTCTTTTAAATTAAGTGTTCTTTCAACCACCCCACTTCTTTCTATGTTTGTCAGAACTTTATCATCATTGAAACTCAACAGAAGTACATTTATTTTAGGCACAATTATGATGGTGCCTGCTCTGATTATTACTTAAGAAAATGGTGAAATTCTTTTTTTAAATAGTTTTATTATTTTTATTTTATGTGTATGCGTGTATTGCCTGCATATAGATAAGTGCACCTGTGTCGTGCAATGCCCGCAGGGGTAGAAGAGGCTGTCGGATGCCCTGGAACTGGAGTTATGGGCAGTTGTTAGCTGCCATGTGTGTTCTGGGATTCGAACCCAGGTCTTCTGCAAGAACAGCCAGTGTTCTTAATCTCTGAGCCATCTCTCCAGTCCAAGAAAATGGTGAAATTCTTAAAGTTGCATGGATGCTTGAGAATAGCAATGAGTGTGCTTCTGGGAGCAATACTTGTACTGGTCTTATGTTCCTTCATACGGACGTAACTGGTTTCTTCATTATTCTCATTCTTAGAAGAAAATTCCCATGATGTCATCACTAAGATGAATACTTTCTTCCTTCAGCCATCCTTCCATTGGCCATGCATCAACAGTCCAAAGCAAACAACAAATAACTTCCCTTTTAATTCATTTTTAACTTTGAAGGAAACAGATAGTGAAAAGGTATCCTTAGGTTCCTATGCTGTAGACAGCATCATGGATTACACACAGAGTTATGGACTATCACAGAAGGAAAAAAAAATTAGGGAGAGCCACAAAAAAGTAGCCCAAGTCATATGGGAACTGGAGCAGTTCCCAAGATAGACCTTAAAACAGAATTTCTCATCTAAAATCATCAGGCAGTTTAAATTTAGCTTATCTGAAAAGCTTCTATCATCCCTTGTGCATTGCTGCAAATTTGAAAATTTCTTGTCCTTGAAAAACATGGTTCAATGATAATGTTTCCTTGGGAGTGGTTACCATAAGAATGATATTCACATTATTAATTTGAGAATCAAAGGTAACAGTTTTCAGTACTATCCAGGAAATGGTGTGTCAGATAAGAATATAAAATCCATCCAAACAGCATGAATTCACATAACTAAATCCTTGCTTAATTTCAGTAGAAAATAGTTGCAGAAAATGTCAACCCCCAAAATAATAATAATAATACACATCACCATTAAATCCTAAGAGTAGTTTCTAATGGAATAACCCTGTGTGTTAGTGCCTATGATGTTCACAAAATGCCTAGGAATAAAAGACATTTAAAGACACGCACATGATCACTCACAGTAAGGACAAGGTAGCTAGACTCTTCTACGTACAGAAATGTTGAATATTAGGATATTGTTCACTAAAGAATAATATTAAAGAGTCTATGTATCCACATATGGATATACATTCATAAAAACGTAATTTTAGAATGATTTACAAAAGAGCAAAGAATTCGTGTATTTCCTCCACCCAGTTTCCTCTTAAGTGGACATATAACAAAGTTACAGATCATTTATTAAAACAAATTAATTTTCACTTCATAATGAACTAACAAAAATATAGTTTTTTTTTTCGGAATTCACTAGCTCTTTCACAAATGCTATTTTACTGTTCTACAATGCATTCCTGGATCCCAAACTAAAACTTATTTTTGCATCACCTCCCTCTCCTCCAGTTTGTGATGGATCTTTGTTTTGCATAGCCTTGAAGTGTTGAAAGGCACTGGTAATTTGCTTTATGACATCTCTTAGTTTGTCTTTGCCTGGTGGTTTCTCATGATTTGATTTGAGGTCATGCAGCATTAAGAAAACTGCAGAGATTACATGTTTTTCTCATCCTGTCATAAGTAAGGTGCATGTTATATTGATGATCATTTTGCTAAGGTATGCTATGATGTGTTCTAGCTCCATTCTGTTGCTTTGACAACAGCATGACCTAAAGCAACTTAGGGTAAGTAAAGGTTTATTTCGACTTACTGGTTATAGTCCATCACTGAAGGAAGTCATGGCAGGAACATGAGCAGGAACTTGAAACAGCAACCACTGAGCATGCAACTTGCTAGCTGGCTTGTGGGGTCACACTCAGTTAGCTTTATTATACAACTAAGGAATGTCTGCCTAGGAATGATACCACCCAAAGTGGTCTGACCCTTCTACATGCATTTAAGAGTCAAGGCAATACCCCATACCATTTCCACAGGTCAATATGATCTGGGAAGTTCCTCAATTGAGGCTCCTTCCTAGATGACTCTAGGCTGTGTCAAGTAGACAATTAAAACTAACTAGTATACCAAGATTTTCTAATATAAATTTTATTTTTCTTCATCTAATTAGCAATTATACATTTTCTATTACTACCAAAATAAATCTTCACCACAAATGCAGCTTAATATGACAACCGTTTGTCATCCCAGAAATCTATTCTGTCAGACACAGGTTACACTGGGAAAAATCATGCAGCAGTGGGGCCTTACTATCCTTTTCCAGCTGACGCTAGAGTAGAATCTCTATCCAAAAAGCAACAGTTGGAAAGATGTACTTCCTTACAGCATGTCACTTTGACTTCTCCCTCCATTGAAACTACGAAGTTGTCAGGTAAATAACCCAGAATAAATACCATGCTTTCAGGTAGTTTTTATGTGAGTTCTGAGGAATCTGAACTCTAATCCCCATGGCCATAGGGAAAGGGCTTTATCCAGTGAGCAACATTCCCAGCCCAGTGTACTAAATGTGTTTATTGAGTATCTTGTTTCTGCCCATTAATCTTTTGCCCATGAATTGGAATTCCACCAGAAGTCTGGATTGTAACAATCATTACAGCAGTGATCTAAGGATGAAATGTTTATCTCTCTTTTTTCTACAATTCATTAATTGAATTGCAGAAAATATTTATTTAAGAAATAATTATTATTTTTACTCCATTTACTTATTTGTTCAGTTATGTATAAAACATATAAAGTCATGGCTACTGTTTTTTTTCTTTAGGTTATCATTTGCTAATTTTATGATTTATTTTATGAATCAAATAATTCATAATTTGATCAACTAGGATGCCTTCAGATTGGCTCTGTGCCCTGTTCATATACACCTACATTTTTTCAAGAGCTACTTTTTCATTTGAGAACCTCCTTACTTTAAAAAAATTCACAATTACAAAACATCTTGCTAAATACTTAGGCAATGTAATTTTAAAAGAGAAACTAAAACTATTTCCAGAAAACTAGTTAACATTTTTGAGCAAATACTTGGAAATTTCCAAATACAGACAGAGATACACACAGTGAAATGCCTAGCTATTCAACAATATAGGTTGGCTAAAGTGCAGTGTTTAACATATACTTCAAATTATGTTGTTGAAAGTCCATATTTTCAGAGGCAGAAGGACATACACGGCACACTGGTTTGTAAAGAAAAACAAGCTTTGGGATTTTCTCTATGTTGTAAACTACTGTTTTTAGACTTAGGGTACAAATGACTGAATGGAAATTTACCAAACTAATAATATTTGACTCTGGTTGGTAAGTGTTAAGAAATCTTTAAATTAAGAATGCCAACTAATGCTAAAGGCCTTTAGAAAAAGCTATATGGAAATCTACCACTATGGAAGCTACTAAAAGTATGTACATATACATTATAAAAGGATGTTAAAAGGAGTTACCTTATAACAGGAAGACATTGCCCCTCCTAGACATCATAGGCTATCAAAATAAAACCCTAATGCCAAGAATGGACTCCCTCTTTTGAAGCTATTGGCCAGGAGTCCCATAGGTCCTTAACACTGGCCATTGCCCCTGCTCTTGGTTACTCACCAGAACTTCATGGTGAGACCTGTTACTGAAGATATTATAACTATGAGCTGTAGAAAAAACAAGGAGAAATCAAGGTGGTACTGACTTCAAAGCTTCAGCTCTACTGACTAGCTTTAACAGTGCTAGAAGGTGAAATGCATGCTACCAGAAGAGAAAATTAATAATCAGCCTTACCTAGCTGTGAATTCTGCATGCTTCAACAACTAGCCAGGTAAGATATGCTCTCTGGTGCAATAATGGCACAAATGTTATGGTAGTAGCCAACCACTTTCCAATTGTATTTAAGTTTCACTTCATAAGAGCCACTACCTGACACTGATATGAGGCCTAGGTATCTAAAATATGCTACCAGAAGAGAAAATTAATCATCAACTTACCTAGCTGTGACTCTTACTGCTTCAACAACTGGTCTGGGAATATATGCCCTCTGGTGCAATAGTGGCACAAATATTGTAAGAGTAAGCCATACTTTCTAATTGGTTTTAAGGTCTACTTCATAAGATGGAGCCCATACCCAACAATGACCTAGGTACTTGATGTTAGACAGGACACAGGCCATCAGGGATCACCCAATACTGTTATTCTGCTAAGTGAAGTATTAAAGTCACTCCTAATTCCTTATTGTTATACCCATAGGTTAATGAATCACTCAGGTCTCACCAGAGAAGCTTGCTTATGCAGTAGATGTTGATTAACACAGAAACCGACAGCTGGCCAAAAAATAAGAGATTTCAGAATGCTTATCCCTGAATTGGACACCTGTATCAAACTTCTTCTTCTCAAGGCTCAGATACCACTGACAGAAGTGGGAGTAGAAAGATTGTAAGAGCCAGAGGTGGTAGATGACCAAAAGGAAATAGGATTTTACAGACAGCTGGGAAGTTACTCATATAAACTCACAGCAGTGGTGACAGCATGCACAAATACTTTGTAAGCTCAAGACAGACAGAAATCATAGCATTGACTTGGGGAAGTGGTTATGAAATCCCTACCCTGCATGAGGAACTATTGACAACTGATGACTTCTGGGAGAGAAAGAGTCAGTTTCTTTAAAGGATGTGATTCCTGGTAGGTTAACCAGGCTCACACATATTAACCCGCACCAAAGGTATTTGGGAAAATAATTTGACTCTG
>NW_008335287.1:4756812-4760182 GCF_000622305.1 Nannospalax galili | reverse complement strand
TATATATTAGAGTATATGAAATTGGGCACAGTGGGACTAGTAAGGGGAAGTGCCAATAGGAGGATCAAAAATGATCATAATATATTATTCTATGAAATCTGCAAAAATTCAAAAAAAGGAAAAAGATTTTGACAGTGACAATAGAAAATAGAACACTGCAGAATTCTACATTGGTGGTATCAACTAAATCTGTTCAGTATAAACCAATAAATTGATCATCAATTGCCACTGTTCCATCATTGTCAATAAAACAAAATGTATTTTTAAAAAGCCATTATTTTTTAATATCTTTCAAAAGATTTGATTGTGTTGTCTAGAGGCAAAAAGAAAATACTCTCCTTTCCAAATAAAAGCCTTAATGTAACAGGAAAACAGAAAAGAAATAAAACACGATGGCAGGATTTGGGGCTATGGATAGCAGGTGATAACTGAGATGAGGTATCTAAAAGGAGGGGCAGGACTGCAATGATCACCAGGTGTCACCAGTGCATGCAGATACTATATTTTCAATACTAGAGCAGTATCCCTAGATCAATGGTTTTCTTTCCTGCAGTTCCAATTACTAGTGTTTGGAGAATATTAGCTGGAAGGTTCAAGGAAACAATTCATGTATTTAATGTACGTGCCATTCTGAATGCTATCATGAATCTAATGCTGATTTCAATCATCTTGCCTAGGAGGTGAATCCCACTTGGCATGCTTCCTCCCTGTCTGTCTTTCACTTATTAGCCATCTCAATTATGAGACTGTTGTGCTATGTTCAAATTCCCCTTAGTAGTGTAATGCTGCATCCCAGTGACAACAGAGCCTATCCTTCACATAATTTACAAAAGAACGTTGAGTCAGCCACCCAGGGCTGAGACCATTGTGGAAGAGGGGGTAAAAAGATTGTGAGAGCCAGGGGTAGTGGATGCCACAAGGAAACAGAATTTTACAGGCTTCTGGGATCTTTCTCATATGACAGCATGCACTAGACCAATTCAAACTCAAACCAGACAAAAACCAAGCATAGAACTGGGAAAATGGACAATAACCCCAACTTTAGCCAAGTAACTACACTGGCAGCTGATCACTACTAAATGAAGGAGAACTGACCTTTCACTGAGTGATGCTAGATAGGCTGACAGGCTCCAGTGGACAAAGTCACACCAAGGGACATTTGGAGAAACAAACTTGGCTTGATAGGCCTTAACATATATGACAGAATGCATGAAATCTGGTTGTGGGGGTTATAGGTAGTGAAGGGGCTCTAAGTATGATTAATAGTACAGTATGAAATTCACAAAAATCCAATAAATTACATATTGGAAAAAGAAAGGTTAAATTCATAAAGATGACCAAAAACTCACATAAATTTAATTATGATATAGTTATAATTAGTATATATTATTGTTCTTAAAACCTTACTGAGCTGAACTTATGAATAAAACTTTATGATAGTTTTTCATGCTTAGGAAAATATACACAACACAGATGTGTTATGGCAGCTTTAGTCATCTGCTGGGGTTCCTGGAAGCAATCCTTTGTGGATGAAGTGCTCTAGAAACTTCTGCATCTCGATAATTTGATAAAGATAATAAGGCTAAAGCAGCCGTTAAGACAGGTTCTTCCTGTTTCATTATTTATTCACATACAAGCACACACAATCTCCCGATTTCCGATTTCTGCAGTCTTCTCCTCCTTTTGCAGCATTCTCTGAATGAATTATCTGCAACTGAGTAACTAGCTATTTTAAAAGACAAGAGAGAGGGTCAGAAAAGCAGAACCATTTTTCTTTTCCCTAGGACTTAGTGTGATGCCAGACACTTTCTGAAATGGTGAATTTGTTTCAATTGTCTAGCAATTCTTTCTCTCTGAGGAAGTGCCAATAGGCAGTGAGTTAGGGGGAAGCTGCACATGGCGCTGCGAAGCATTTGATTCAGTGCAGACTGTGTGAGAGATATGCCTCTTGTTATTAAGAGATCTATCGTCTGAGCATGCCAAGATGAAAATTTATCATGCACAGTTAGTCAAGATCTATGGATTAGCTGCAACCTAAGAAAGAAATAACCTGGTACTAAACTTCTAAGAGAGATAAATTATTCCTTGAATTTACTAAAGTACATGTATTGATCCTACCAGATGTCTTTCTTTCCCATTTTAGAATAGCTCTTTTAATTTGATGGACATACACAGGGAAACTTTTCAAGGGATTCATTGCATTTAAAATATATCATTGAATCAGAAAAAAAGAAAAAAATTAAATAGAACACTTTAATCTCATTTTGTGAACATTTTAATTATAAGGATAATTTATCTGGTGACTACCATACTCATACTATTTAGTTCTAATAATATTTTAAAAGTTTAATGTGCAATTCTAAAGTTCTTCATGTTTTACTGAGCAAGTTCAATCAATGTTCCATTTAGCTATTTTCCTCATATACTGGAGTAGCACAAAACTTATTTTGTTAGTTGTTACTTAACTTCAACACAAAATAAGGAAATTCTAGCTATGTGACACAATGATTAATTTTCGGAACCAAGTGTATATTTTGTTCCTACTCCCTGAAATACGTTGTTTCTAAACAAAAAGTTACCTTATAAAGAATATAATTTTCTATTGAAAGAATTAAAAACTTTTGCACATATGTGTTTTGTATTCTGATACCAAAATATACTACGAAGCACTTCTCTACATGGAAATTTTCTCTAATGTGTGTACTTAGGTGTATGTGTGCATGTACTTTATATATGTACCATGTATATAACCTGATCTTTACACATGGATATGCATGAAAATTTTATCTACTATTGTTCTCTCTACTGCAAATATGTATATATACATATCCATTCACATATTAAATACTTGACTTTCATAATCAAATTTTGTAAAATGTTACATAGAAAAGTCATTTATATAAATCATATTACATACAATTCAACAAACCAAACAAGAAAAAGCTATCCATATTATACAATAAAATTAAGAAACACACACACGAGAGAGAGAGAGAGAGAGAGAGAGAGATTTACAAGTTCTTTCTCATTAAGAAAATTATAATCACTTTTAGCAAATCTAGCTTGGATGTTGCTTTTTAATATTTCTGGGTTCCCTAATTTCATTCGTGAGCTATAGAACCCCTTCCTTGTATGGTGGTCTTCTTTCTCTCACAGAGTTATCTTTGGGGGTAGTCTTGCTTCGGGGATAGTCTTGTTCTTCTCACAAAGCATTCACCACTTTCTGCATTGCGAAGTGTCAAATGCTTATTTTTTTTATTTTAAATTTTTTTTTACAATTAAAGTTACAGTTTTAACAATATACAAAATATTATAGTAATTCACATTTTTTGGCATAATGATGACAGATTTGATAAATACATTTTATATC
>NW_008335287.1:4743691-4755435 GCF_000622305.1 Nannospalax galili | reverse complement strand
CCCCCCTTTCTTCCTTACTAATACCCTTGCTCCTATGATCCTACCTCTGTTGAACTGCTTCTTTCTCCTTATCCCCTAGGTTCCTCATATACCCTTCCCTCCCCCCTCCCTTAATCTAACCCAATTTTTATCCGTATCTCCCTTCTTAAGGTCTGTTGCCTACTATTCTTCTCCTTCAGGTTATTTCTTTTCCTTTACCTCAGTTTCCTTTTTAAAATTAACTAATCAATTTTTATTTTATGTGTACGAGTGTTATGCCTGCATGTATATAGGCTCACCCATGTCATGCAGTGCCCACAGAGGACAGAAGAGGGCATTGAATCCCCTGGAATTGGGAGTTACAGATGGTTATTAGCAGCCATGTGGGTGCTGGAATTCAAACCCAGGTCTTCTGCAAGAGCAGCCAGTGCTTGCAACCACTGAGAGATCGTTCTATCCCTCAAAATTTTCTTTTGGTACTGTCTTTATAAAGCAGTGTGTGTGTGTGTGTGTGTGTGTGTGTGCACGTGCACGCACACGTTCGAGTGCACATGTGTGGGGTTAAGGAGGTATGCTCACCTGAGCGTGTACACCTGGAGGCCCAGGTTTGACTTCAGGTATCTTTCTCAGTCACTCTCCACCTTATTTTATGAGACAGGGTTTCTTACTGAACCAGGAGCTTGAAGTTTCATCTGGAGCAGCTGGCCTGCAAGCTCCCAGGATCTGCCTGCGTCTGCCCCCACTGCTGAGGTTACATGTGTAACCTCTTTTACTTGGGTACTCAGGAGCGGTAGTCAAATCCTTGTGCTTTCACAGCAAGCACTGTACACACAGCCATATCCCCAGCACCTACAGCAACTTTTGTAGACAAAGTTTTTCATCCTAAAACTTAATGTCAGTCATCAAGATTTGATGCATATATTCATTCATCAGAAGACTTTTTAAAATTGAGGTCCTTTATGTCCCAGGCAATATTCTTGGAACTGATAATAAATAATTGGACAAGAGATCAAGATTTACATTCTAGTGGGAAAGATAGAAAAAATAGTAACAAGGAATTTCCATATAAAATGAATTCTTAGAAGAAAATAGAATAACATGGAATGTCCACTAGAAAGGAAGAAATGAGTTAAGTAAACTACAATAGTATGTGTCCTGAAGCTTGAAAAGAGGCCTGGATAATGCTGCTGAGAAAGAAGAAACAGGAAGGAGAAAGCCATGCACACACCCCGAGGAATACTATAGAAGGGCAGGGTCACCTGTGATAAACTTCCTGGAAAATGAAGCTGAAGACGGACGAAATCCACTGGTGCCTTATTGCTTCAGCTAAAGCACATGAATTTGATTGCAAGAATATCAAGAATAATTTTAAGAAAATCAATAGTACAATGTGAGATATATTCATTAAAAAAGTTGTACAGTGACAGGCAGTTAGAAGGCTATAGAACAGTCTGGGAGATAATTCAGAAAAGAACATTGACTACATACATATTGGGATATTAAACTATCAGAATATGCTAATTAACTAAGAGAACAATAAAAATTTCCTTTTTTCTCTTAAACAACCAAGTGGGTGGTAATACCAGCACTATCAATTTTCCATTTATTTCCTCAGCACATGTGCTTTCTACAGCTAGATGCCTTCCATATGACCTCTTGCCTTGATCTGTGTTCTGTATATTAAATTAAAGATAGTACATATTTTATTAACTCGATTGGGAGAATATTTTTATTGAAGGTTGGAAAATTATCCAAAAAGTAAAAAAAAAAAATCTTATAACAAAAGTACTATTTTGTTATTTGACTGATTGATGATTAAAATCATAATCCAACTTAATCTTAATACCATAAATCAAGAGTTTTTCAGGGTATGGTAGTGAACACTTGTAATTCCAGCACTTAGAAGGCAGATGCAGGAGGTTCAAGAGATCAGTGATATCCATGAATAGACATAAGACACTCAAGATCAGCATGTGCTACAAGAGACCCTCTCTGTCTCTCTCAAAAACAACTAAAATTTAAGTTGTTTAAGTTGAAACACAGATGATACTTTATCAAACAAGTATGTGGAATTCTATCCTATATTGAGGTTTCTTTATTATTGTTTTATATTATGTGTATGAGTATCTTGCCTGCACATATGTAAGTGCACCCACGTCATGCCATACCCATGGAAATCAGAGGAGGGCATTGGATCCCCTGGAACTGGAGTTACAGACAGTTGTTAGCCACCATGTAGGTGCTGGGAATTGAACCCTTGAATCCGGGTCCTCTGCAAGAGGAACCAGTGCTCATAACCACTGAGCTATCTCTCTAGATTTTTAAGCCTTTCAAATGATGGCCTGTTATTTATTCAAATGAAAGCAGAAGGCAAAATGATCAAGTAAAACTATTCAAATTCAAATATTGATTCCTATATTCTATGTGTTTGACCTAGGACACATGAATTCATCAGCTGAAAAATGATATGTCATGGGGTTATTTTGAAGTCTGAGTACATATCAATTCATGTACAGGATGTAGAATTGTTTATGAAGAGTTCATTGAGTATTTTCAAATGTTTTTATGTCATTTTCTGTCTTAATTTGGCATTGTTTGCCCATCTAGGCAGAATTGTCCCTAACTTTATAATAAAGTGTGATTGCATAGGCATTTCCTCTTTTACATATATATATATTTTTTAATCATATATGAATGAAATATATAAGTATGCTATTGATTACATTCGTATATTTTCATGAAATTCATGTTTATATATGAAATTTGTACATATATAAATATATACTATGTACCTATTATGTGTACTATATATTTAGTATAGAATAGTTCATGTGCATCTGCATATCTGTGGACATATATAAACAATATATTAAGTGAATGAATGCCTGCTAAGAATCTGTAGCAGAACATTTTCAAAGAGAGCTTATTACTATCATTGTTAGTAAAACCAAGTAGCAGCTTTGGATGTTTACCCAATGCAAGTTTTAATCATACAGTGCAGGGAGAAAGAAAAAAAAATCATATAAATTTTTCTAACTTTAGTTACAAATTCATTTATAAAAAGCATATATAGATATCTTAGCAAATGCAGGTCCTGATGGAACATAGAATTATGATATTCATAGCATCTGAGCAATGTCAGAAACACACAAGATGATGCTCATGAGTGATTAGCCTCAATACTTAGGGACGCAGAAGAGTTCATTAAAAATGTTGCTGGTAGTATAAAATATCATCAGAGTTGAAGAGTCTGATACTCTTCAGTAACTCGAAAGCACTGAAAACTCCTGTAGTAAAGATACATCTTTAAGTCTGCCAAATGAACATTCCCCAGCGGATTGGTGTGTACCGATATGCTCACTGAGGCATTCCTGCTTTAAGAATGAAGTATCAGAAGTAGGCATAGAGGCAGAATTGTTCCTATCAATTTGATTAATCAATGACGATTAACATAAATGGGCTCCTTTCGAAAGAAAATATCCATTAGGTCCAAATATTCTCAGTGACTCGGCACTCATGTGCTTGTGTACACATCTTCTTTGTTATTAAGAATTTGGGAGGGTTCCTTGGTTTCCTATGGAAAGATTTAGCTCATGGTATAAAGGTCCAATGAATGTCCACACCTCTGCCCATATATGGTTCAACAAATGAAAAGTTTGACGGTATGTGATCTTACATGTATTTGTAAAATTAGACTTATAAGGCCTGGAAAATAACTTACATATTTGTATTATTTCATGGCTCCTTTCTGGCTCCTATATTACCTTAGTCATGAGTAGGGTGATTATTTGAAAACGAATGGTAGAAAAGTGACAGAATCTCAATGGACTCATGTATTTCTCTACTTATATGAATGAATTCTTCATTAACACCTGGTACTTTCTGTGCTCTTCTGAAATCAGAAAAACAAAAGTGTTTATACTGAATATAAGACCTGAGGGAACAAAACTTTTAAGTGAAAACACTCAAAATTGCCCTCTCCATCTCAAAGTCACAAATATTTACAATAAAATAAATAACCCTGTAAATAATAGATTTTTGAAGGAAAACATTTTTGGAAGGTCTAATGTGAAATAATCATCTATATTTCACGGTGTTGGAAAATGAGGTAAATGTGCATAAGAAGTTTAAAGATTAATGACTTAGAAGTTGGTTGCAGATGAGGAATTTAATTTCATTTACCTTTTCCATGTTCATTGAATACTTAGCATCTACCAGGAAATGTGCCAAACACTGGAAAACAGAGATGAAGAGGATGGCGTGTCTCCATGTCTGGTGAGAGCTGCCCTCAGGGGCACGAGGAAGGCATGCAACAAGACAACAATTACAGATAACACTGACTTTTCAAAGGAGAAAGGGCGGGATGCAAACAGAGCACATGAAGTCTCAGAAAACAGTGTTTGAGAGGGAACATAAATTTGAATAACTATAAAATGGTTGTGACCACACTAAATAATTTGTCATGAGAAGCATCTGGACAATAAGAGCCATAGAACCCTGGAAGAGAGCAGTTGCCGGGATCCACTGGAAGCTCCTTGCTGTTTGTGGCTGTTTTATTATGATTCTCTCTGGAAACACCAAAGACTGAATTTGGAAAGCAAGTGACCTCTCATCTGGTTGAATTTCTTTTGAGAAAGTATCCTTGGATTCTGAAAAACTAAGCACACAGAACATAGGAAAGACAAGGGAGCTAAACTAATTTAAAGCCATTTTGATAAACATTTATGCCTTATAAAATAATCAAGTTGATGAATCCAGCTTTGAAGAAATTGGTAGTCTGACATCTTAATGGAAATAGTCCAGGATTAAGAAAGCATTTGGAAAGCTATTTAGTAGGGGAAATTAGAAATTCTAGATTCATAACATGAGAGACCTGAAGTGCCGACTGTGCTGACATTTGCATTGATAGTCCATGAGAATGGAGCAAAGCTGTAAACATGAATTGTAAGCACAGTGAGAAAACGGAGTCATCTCTTGCTATTCAAAGAAGAGCTTCCTCTGCTATTTAAATACCTCACCTAGTTGTGCAGGAAGCTAATGCAAGTAGTAATTGAGGATTGTGTTGATGCTTCAGAGAACATATTCCAAGATATGGTCAAGGGAGTAATTATTAGTCATTTCTAAATTTCTGCATGTTTGCAATTTTAATCACGGTGGGCATGTATAAAATCAGGACAGTTATCCCTGATTAACATTCTTAAGTTAATTGTGAACCATTGCTAAACAAAGGCAACATGAATTAAACACCACTCTTAAAAGATAAAATAGAGGGCTTTTGGTATCTGAAAAGGAATCATGATATAAGTCACTTTTATTGCAAAAAGACAAAACTTTTTGGTCACAGGACTTTCACATTTACCAAAGCTCAACTGTCACAGGTATATTGTTGCTTTCTTGAAAATATTATTTATACAATGCCCAATAGTAATTAATAATAAAATGCTTCATGCTATTGGAACTATCCATGTTTCTCTTCCTTTATTTCAAAAGCAGACAACAAGCATGACCTGGATGAATTTGTCTTTTGAACCTTATTTTATCAAGTAATTTCCAATTATAAATTTAATTCATGATTATTTCTGTGAGACAAAGTAAGGTAGAATACCATTCTCGGTGTTCATGGAGGCTTCATATGAATTTTATATTTATTGACTAAAACACAGTGTTTCACAGATAATTCTCAGATATCTTCATAATAGCTATGGTGTTTAGTGCCTTACAGAGATATGTGAGGGAAATAAATGTGATGTGTATTGAAAAGGTTGATTCTATTCTCATCTTCTAGTTCAAATTATTACAGTATGAAGAACATAAATTTCGTGCAGGTTACTCGGGACTCTGATATGTCAGCATGAGGAAGGCAGAGCTATGATACTCTAATTAAAACCAATACTGAAAAATGAAATTGTACTTTGTACAGGCAATACAATCAGCACTCTACTTGGCTCTAAGGGGAGCCTCTTTCATAAGGAAGGGCAGCTGTACCTTCCTAAAATTATCAGACAGTCTTAGTTTTCAGCTAAGCCAAGCTTTTCTTTGTGCAGTGCCAGATATTTTTAAATGCATGTCTACAATGCAAATATTTTTAGACATCATATACTTTTCCCAGATTTCCATCATATACTAAATTATGCACATTTTCCTTTGAACCCACATGTCAATAAGAATTTGGACTTTGAAAGATTAATGCTGAGTGTCCGAGCACAACCTGGAAACCAGCAGTTATACAACAGTAGCTCTCAATCATAAAATGCCTTCCTACACATTACCACCTGGCTGAACACTGCATATGATCTGCCTAATACGGTTCCATTGCATTCATAATAACACTTATGCTATTTTCTAAAAATTTCTTGAGTTACTGTAAATTGTCATTTACATTCAGAGTAAGGATTCACAAATACGAGGAGCATATTGAAAAGTACTAGTCATGCCAATCCTCTCTTGTACTGAGGAGCATATGTCTCTATATTCTTGCCAACAACACAGCAATAGATGAATTGATTCCCATATGACTGGATTTCAGAAAAACTTACCCCTTCTATGCTTTTGGGCTCACCTCCTTCAAATCCATTTCTTTATGATTTGGCAGAATGTAGCCCATCAAACAGTGTTTACAATACTCAGTTTCTTCCTAGAAAACCTAGTGTTCCCAACTGACTTATCTAAAGACCTCCAGACATTTTCTAGGGCTCTTTTCCCACTTCTTCCTTTCTCATCTCTCTAACTGGTCTTTGATATTTAGAAAGTATGTCTTCATCACCCAAGACTCTTCAACTCCTCCATTCTGTATACAGAACACTTAAGTTGTTGCATCCTTAAAGTAGTTACAGCCATAGTTTATGAAGTTCTGAAAACTGGGACATCTCAAAGAAAATTCAAGCATGAATAGGCCTGGTTTTCTGGTATTTGCATTTCTCTACTTGGGATATTTCCTCTTCTCATAAAGAAAAGTGGAAATTGATAAGAGATTCGGGTTTTAAGGAATGGCATGAGTTTTTAGTCACAGATGAATACTGGCATTCTAGTCGAATGGGGAGAGAACTGGCTTAAGGAAAAGTTATATATAATCAATGGCCATTTTTTCCATGCTGAAGCAATTAGATAAGGATTTGATTGTATGTAATCAGGCTAGGCATATGAACTAAGCAAGAACATATTGAAATTCCTTATGTTTGAGATACCTCAAATGGAGGAAAAGAAGACCTGCTCAGTATTGAGAATTGTAAACATGATAACGTGCCTAACATGTGACCTGTCCATGAAAGATGCTAGATGTCAGGAAATGTTAGCTGCTATTTGATTCCTATTTCATATCTTCAATGCTCACAAATTGTTGCAACCACAGTATTACATAAGTTGCTGATCAAGAATGATTATGAGTTGCTAGGAGACACAGTCTATGCCTTCATTTATTTATTTTCTCATGGCTTGTACTCAAATTCACCCAGAGTTTGTAAATAAAATAGATCACCAAATCTCAAACCGAGTACAACATGGGGTGGAGGCACCAACGCAGGAAGTGGAATGACTCAGCTTTCCAGTGTGATCAGGGATCTGGGGCCATCTCCTAATTTAAGAATATGATCACAATTTCTTCTGCAGCTGATCTTTCAAATTAAACAAACAAGCACAGCTGGAGAAACACATGCAAATTTTGGTATTTCAGTCCAGCAATATGCAAGCACATCCACAGTAAGGGTAATTTGCTGAAGAAGCCTCATTAATGAGCTCTAACATCAGCTTATTTTGAGTAGTCATGCTATACTCTAATAGAGCGACATTTTCTGAGTACTATATAAGGTCATGTCTTAAGAATAGTTTCTCCTCATGAGGTATCAGTCTTTTTAGTCCAGAACTTACTCTCATCATAGGAAACTTGTCAAATATAAACAGAGCATGGCATTTTCAGCACCTCTTTCTGTTCAAGGCATACTTGTTACAATCCATTTTAATTCAAGATTCGACTCCAGTTCCTGATGGATGGGGCATAGTTTGTCCATTCCAGAACTGTACTGCTATTAGCTGTCTGATTTAACTGCCTATTGCACATGAACATTTAAATATGAAAATATGAAAAAAGAGTTCTAACTCATCTATAACACAAAGGCAAGTAGGATTTTGCAACTATGTCACTAAAGCCATTATGATATTAGAAATCAATCTAGAAAGAATTGACACATATTTAATAAGCTTCGCACTTACCACACACCATGAAAGAAAGTCATCTGATATAATCTGATGGAAACACTGTGTCCCAACCTTGAAGCCTAATACAATATATTTTTGAAGGGATTCTAAAAATTAGGATCTAAATGGGTACCATTTCTTATATGTATAAACCTGTATGTCTACTTTCTTCCCTTAGTTCCAGGATGCCATTTTAATGAGAAAGTAGCCAGAAATACACTGCAGCTCTACCCCTGCAGCTGTGACTCCCAAGCTGGAAATGTCAGTAATGCAAAAAGCAAAAGAAAAGCCAGACCAATGGGTACTGCTAGTGCCTGACTCATTAGCATGGGCTGGGGTCTATTTTCCAGTGCAGAAAGAAGCTGGCACCAGTGCTTGGCAATGTGCACTAAGCTCTATCAGGGAGAGGAACTGATCATTTGTATAAGAAAAAAAATGTCTCTCTGCCTCACTACGTCTCTATGTGCGCTGCTACTGTACTGCTTTAGGGACAAGCACAGTGTGTCTATTTTTAGGGCAAATGTACCTACTCTGTCTTCGCCAACTCAGTCTTTCTACATGACTAATTTGCAAGTTGAATTACCCTGGTAAATAGGCTGACTCACTAGCAAATAATCTACAGAATTTAGCCGTCCATTAAGTTTCTCTAGTGAATTAGATCTTTTTGTCTTGCTCAGGATGCTGCAATGAACTGTAGTTTTACTCTGGTTAATAATTATTTTAAAAGTCTTTCCACAGGGAAGTCGAACCTTTCTATAGAAAAATTTGCTTTTATATATCAGACTATATTGAGAGAATTAAGTCAAATGAGAAAATGAACTACAGATAAATCAATATGCGCAGAGTTCATGTGTGCATATGAAATGTTTATGCACATGTAGACATATATCAATATATATGTATAATATTTTAACATGCATGTCTTATAAATAACAATAGAATCATTTATAATTATATAATCATTCATTAAAAAGTTTGTATAGCAATGAGTATCCAGGACCTACCTTGTCACGGTTCATGAAATACCTTTACAAAGAACTAAAATGCTATCCTGACATTCTGACTTGTCATGTGGTCCTCCCTCTGTGTTGCTCATTTCCATCCCCTCTGTGTCTATGGCAATTCAGTAACAGCTAGGTACATTTAAACTTTATAGTAATAGAAACATGATTTCTTTATTTGCTTTTATTTTCATGTGATTGGAAAAGAATATTCAAAAATTCATACCTATAGGAATAATAACTCTATTTCTTTTTATATAAAAGGCATATCTTGCTCAAATAATATTATTTAAATATCTTTTTTTAAAATATTTTATTATTTTTATTTTATGTGTATGTGTGTTTTGACTGCATGTAAGTAAGTGCACATGTTTCATGCAATGTCCGTGGACAACAGAAGAGGCTGTTGGATCCCCTGAAACTGGAGTCACAGTTAGTTGTTAGCTGTCATGTGGGTGCTGAGATTTTAACCTGGGTCTTCTGCAAGAACAGTCAGTGTTCTTAACCACTGAGCCATCTCTCCAGCCACCAGATAATAATATTTAAACATGGCAAAAATCACAACTGTATGTACTTGAAGACTTAAGAGTGAACAGGAACATGGTGCACTGAGAAATGTGAAAATTTGTGTGTGTGTGTGTGTGTGTATGTGTGCATATGTGTGTGCATATGTATGTTTGTGACTATCTGTGTACATACACAAAGACAAGTGCTGGATGTGTTATCAGTACCAGGTATGTAGAAATGTGGGTGAACAATATTAAAAATGGACTGTCTTTTAGACTATTTTATTTTACTTTGGCTCAAGGTTTCTAGAGACAATATGCTGTTTCCGCCAGCTTCTGAGGCACACTACTCCTTTCACCTGTTCTGCTCAAGCCAGGATTCTTAGAACTCTACCTACAGGCATTACCTGTTATAGGCAGAGACATTGCTCTCCCCATATTGCTAAAAGTACCATCACCTGCATTGTCCCCAACATTCTCTCCCTCCAAGGGCTCACGTCTATGTTCTCTGGAGGCCTGCTGATCCCCTAGCAAAGGAAATCTATTTTACGTGCACACAGAAAGAACATACCATTGGAGCAGACCCTAACAGAGGTATCTATAAATCATGCTTGTGACGTGACACCTCTGAAGCCTGTTCATCCTATCACCAGCATCCCCATGAGGACTGGGTCTACAGGACTTTGTCTTCCAAATTTACTCGTTACCCTTCCCTTCCCTGTGCCGTTCTTACTCCTAGAAATACATTCTTAATCATCATATCATGGAACCTAACTCTGGAGTCTTTTCTGAGGCTAGGTAAGGCAGCATAAGCACAGGCAATTTTCAATCTGGAGCCAACAGCACCAACAATTATTGGATGATTTCAACTTCTCTCTTCCAGAGAAGAGTGAACAGCTAGACTGTTCTAGTTGGTATCTGTGGTACAAACCATAAACAAATAAAAGAAGAGCTGAGACAAAACCATATTCTTACCAACATGAGCCTACCCTGACGATAGGCTTCCAGAGTCTCTATGAAGAGAAGATAATTAACGGGATGAAAAAGGCCATTCTCTTCCCTGTTGCCCACAAAGTTGCATTCAGATGCAGGATAAATGGAACTTTTTTCCTTGGACGCCAAGGTAAAAGTCATGTGAAGACTGCTCACCTGTTCCATCTTATTCCATTACACCTTCCAAGGGTGGAGCAATGTCAGAGGTACAGCTAGTAACTAAGTTATGGGAAGTCATGGTTTGATTTGGGGACTGCACATACAGAGATCAATATATACCCTATCGTCAGTTTTATTATAGGGCAATCAGAGATAGGTCTATGTACAGTAATGATAGGGCAAGGACAAAAAATATGTGCCTTAGGGATAATGAGGATTAACGATTGTAGGTACCAACAGGTGAGATGGATGGATTCTGAACTGAGATACATGTGGTCAAGATTCTTTTGATGAGAAAATCATTTCATAGAAGAGATTTGGCCAAATGGAGTCAAGCTTGGTGCATGCCTTCTAAACTGAGAATGCAACAGTGTTCAGGGCAGCTGGGCAGCATACCAAATAGAGAGCAGAGGTAGAATGGGCTGCCCATGCACAGAGCCTTCAAAAAGACTGGAGCAGAAGCAGGAGGAGCCCAAGATTTTCAGAATGCAATGAAGACCCACTTGCTAAATTTCATTGTGACTAAAGTTCTATTCATCTGATGTTTGTAGAAATGCAAATTTGCAAAGTAGACTTTAGCATCTTTATCTTTGAGTGGTTTCTAAAGTCTTTTGATTTAGACACAGTTTTGATAGAGGGAAGGTAAATAAGACATCAAAGTTTCTACCTCTATAGGACAGAGAAGGTGAGCAGAGTAAAGAAACCCTAAAACAAACTGTGACTACTTTAAGTTTGTAAGCCTTGTCCAAGTATTTTCAACAGCCCTAAACTGGTGCTGAGCAGCAAAGCAAAACACAGGAAGGAAGCACTCTATCTCACAACGAAGGAAGAAAGGGATAGGAAATATCTACTATTTACATTAGTAGTTTCCATTTATTTTTAAAGATTTCTTTGGCTGTTTATTATTTGCATGTGT
>NW_008335287.1:4737760-4743634 GCF_000622305.1 Nannospalax galili | reverse complement strand
TTTTTTTTTAACCCTGAGTGTACACTGCCTGTGGAGGCCAGGAGAGGATCCTTTGGAGCTGGATTAGGCATGGCTGTGTGTGATCATATGGGAGCAGGAACAAATCGTGGTTCCTCTGCAATAGTAGTAAGCACTCTTAACAGCTGAGCCATCATTCCAGAACCAATAACTTTTTTCTTACAGAAAGGCTCTTAAAGGTAAAAGAACAGTGAATTGATCAGTTCAAAAGTACTGCAACTAAGCAAGACATAGTGGTGCATACTTTTAATCCTAGCACTTGTAAGGCAGAGGCAGGCAAATCTCTTTGAGATCAAGGCCAGGCTGGTCTGCATAGGAAGTTCCAGGCTAGCTGGGGATATAGGGAGGCCCTGTTGCAGAAAAGAAATAATGCAACTAAAAAAGAAATTTTATAAGAAACTATAACCAAATCAACCTCACAGAATTTTAGTAAGACCAGGAAAATGGTCATAAAATCATTTGAAAATGTAAAATTTTATGAGTCAATAACCAATAGAAATAAAACAATTTTAGACAAACTGAATAACGTGTTAAAAATTAAAGAGAATATAATTTTAGCTATCAAACTAAGTATATAAATATTTCATTGCCATATTCTAAGAATTTTATGATTATAATAAGAGAGTTACATTATTGAAATGTACACACTTGATTTTCCCACATAATGTATGATTCTTTTCACACATCAGGTTGATGATGGGTACAGGTAACAGAGTAGCACAACAACTAACAAAGAGCAGGGCAGCAAAATATACAATTGGTAGACAAAACTATACAGTTGGCATGCTGTATTATGCCAAAAGTCTGTAGTTTTTTAAGTTTCAGTAGTCTTATTAATGAGAAGCAGTACTTGGACCACAAAGCTGAGAATTCAAAACAGGTGCCTCATGTACTACTTTGGATCAAATCTGTGCTGGATGTATTCATTCTCAGCAAGAAAAACAAGCATTTCCTTACTGGAACTCAGAAAACAGGTAACCCAGGCCAGTATAAAAGCTCTACTGTGAAAAAACAGCAACAACCACAACAAAACACCTCAGCAGAGTGCAGATGAAAAAACAAACAGGTCTACAGCATGGAAATTATTAAGAATTAAACGCACTATTCATCACATATCACGTAGCATAATGTCCACCAATTTAGAGTAACAGTGATAACAAAGGTAGCAGCACATGTTGAGTCACTTTGTTACAGAAGTCTTTTAAGGATTTTGTAAGTATTTACTTCCTTTCTCCTGTATTCAAACTTATTGTCTATTGATGGCAGGCTCTGGTCAGATGCTACAGACATATGAACAAACGTTTCCTATCCTTGTAGAAATTTCCTTTACTGTGGTCTCTCTCTCTCTCTCTCTCTCTCTCTCTCTCTCCTCTTTCTCTCTCTCCCTCTCTCTGTCTGTCTCTTGTGCCTCTCTGTCTCTGTCTCTCTCTTTCTCTCTCTCTCTTCTTCCTGTAATTCACAATCACAAAGACACCTTGTTTTTTGAGATAGCATCTATTACTGGCTTGCAATTCACCAACTAGGCTAAGCTGGCTGGGCTGAAAGCCCCATGGACCCATCTGTCTTTGTATCTCCAGAGTTGGCACTACAAGGATGTTCAGCCATATCTGAATTTTTTTACATGGGTTCTGGAGATTAAAACCCAGGACCTGGGGTAATCATAGATCTTACAGAAAACCCCAAGACTGTGACATCCCTATACTAATGTGACTTCTTACTGTGTGCAAAATATGTATACTTATATTTACAGACAAATATCCCAGTCACCACTCATCAAAGAAGCTCATTTTACACCAGTCAGAGACTACTATCAAGTACCACAACTGGTCACACACGGACCTGAAGGAGTGTGGCAGGTGGCTATCAGGATGCAGGCAAAGCAGGAAGCTGAGAGCTTGCCAGGAAATGGATGTTGGACACAGCCATGACCTGCATAGAGATAGCTGGTTGCAGGTGGGAGTGGAGAGTGGTGTGAGCAGTGGTCAGTGTTTGGTCAGGGCAGCAGCAGTGAGGAAAAGACCTCTGTGCCAATGCACTAACCCTCACAATGATTCTATGTGGTATTGCATATCTCATTTCCACATGTAAAAACCAAAGTCTAAAGGCATTCAGTGAATGACACGCAGGTAGTTAAGTGACCAGACCATGTTTCTTAACCCCCAGATTCTCTGCATCTCTGCACACGTCATGTCTGTCTGTACACCCAAAGCATTTTCTATCAAAATAGGAGAAAATGATAATTGTGAAAATGGTCTCAGGAAATTAAAATATTTTCATATGTGAAAATATTTTGTGTGTGTCTGTACTCTGCTACAAATTCTTTGTTCTGGAATTCCTTATTGCGTGTTTAACTCCATGGATTATGCCCAATTTTACTTTTATAATAAAATATCAATGTTTTTGTTAATTGTTCAAGTTCATTCTCAACACTATATCACATAAATTTACTTCAATATCTAGTAATTGTATTGAAACTACCAATTATAAACAACACTATTTCAAGGATTACTATCCAAAATACAATGAACTATCTCCAGCAACAAAAGACGCCTCCTAGTTGGCTACAGATTGTCAAATAGGTTGATGGAGGTGTGGGGGGTGACTGTTACAGTGCAGAGTACCACACGATAGAAGGTCCAAGGCCTTCAGCATAGAAATTCCCGAGGACAGACTTCAATAAAGTCTTACTTTTATTTCCTATATAGGTTTGGGGAGTACACTTTTAGTTCAATTATACTACATAATCCCTAGATTATAGTGTCAATGAGGGAAGTATTTTCTTTTTCTCTTTTCCTATAAGACACTCTCATACAAGATACATGATTGAATAAGAGATCATCGTGCCTAAGAGGGTAGTCTCCCTACCTGAAGACCCTGCTAAAGATGAACCCTTCTTTATCTTACACCTCACAAAGAAGATGGCTGGGTTTTGACACATTTAAATTGTATAACAGCCTTGTTTATCATCAGATATTGCAAGAAAAAGGTTGGGTTATTTGGTGATGGTGGGTCTCAAAACAAGTGGCCTTAGCCTCATATTCTTGGCATTAGCAGGTGAGCGATTATACACTAATTGAAGGGTTATCTGTCTGAAACTCAATTTGCACATCGGAGATAGAAACTGCACTGAAAGTATTATGTACCAAAATTTAATTGAATTTTAAGACTTGATTTTCCTATTTCAAATGCCTAAACACCCAAAAAGAATTTCAAGTTGCACAGTGATGCATTAGAAAGGGTGGAAAAGAAAGAAGAGAGGAAAGAATAAAACACTGAAGAAGCGGCAAGGTCCGGGAGGGTTCAATTCCTCACCACCACTTGGCTGAATTTTCACATCGTTCACAGAATAACCACCTGCCCATGTGGTTTGAAGGCAAACGTCTCCCACACATATATCCTTTGAAATTCAAAAGAATAACAGGGAACTGTTCAGGTAAGAGGGTGAGAGGACTTGCTGCTTAAATCTGAAAACCTGCAGTCAATCGGCAGAACCCAAGGTGGAAGGAAGAAATCAGTTCCCAAATGTCGTCCTCTGATTTCCACAGATGTGAAGTGGAATTCACATTCTCTCTCTCTCTCTCTCTCTCTCTCTCTCTCTCTCTCTCTCTCACACACACACACACACACACACACACAATGTTTAAAAAATCAAATGCAGGAATAATAAATGCAACTATTAACGTTTAAAATTTGAAATCACAAAATTGCTGCCATGATTTTAAAACGTAACATGAGAGCTTGTTTTTATTAGTGAGTTCAATTCCACTAACTTCCTATTTAAGTATTAGATGATATGAAAAAAACTCCATAAAAAAATTAGTAAAGACGTAAGTGTAATCAATTTGATAACTTTCATCTGTTTTCCTTATCCATTTTGATCATAAAACACCACAAGACATACAAAAATACCTAGTAAGAAATAACCATAAGAAATAAAGAAGATAATAAAATGAAGAAAACTCTGGGGGATGACTGAAAGGCAAGGGAAAAGACAACAGCTTCACAGCACATGATCTTCACCAGCTTCCCTGTGGTTCCTCTGTAAATGGCCCAAAACAGTGGAAAGCATAAATAGAAAAGTCATGGCAAAGAGTTTGAAATGGAATTGAATTTCTTGATGCAAAATACCAGAGGTCTGACAGCTGACAGAAACATAATGGTTCAAAATATAACTTATTTCCATAATTCTTGTATGGACACAAAAAGCAGTCTGGGTCAGTACTTTGATCATGTGACAAGTGCAAAGCTTTGTATTCTTAGCCTGAAAAATCACTTAGCGGTTACTTTTTTTCCAAACAAACCCCTCTTAGAGCTCATCTTTATGTGTTCGCAGAAGGTAAAGTAAATACAATTTTCTAATATCTTAGGCAGTAATAATATATAAAAATAGTCATCCACAATTCTACACACACTTTTTAAATTACCAGAGTTATTCCTGTATAAGAATATGATGTTAAGACAAACAGTTTGCCACAGACAAACTGGATGTGAACTTGTGTGTGAGGACTTGGTTTGATGTAATTAAAAAAAAAAAAACCTTGAAAAGTATGTATGAACTTATTATACAGGATATAAGTGGAAGATTTTGTGGTCTGTGGGTACTAGTAAAAATGACTCCATTAGTAAAATTATTCTTATGATCCAGACTTTGCACTAGATCCACTGTGGCCAGAAGGCTTAGAAAATGAGAGCTAAAGCAGATGTATTATTGCTTTTAGGGAGGGCCCTGTGAGTTGCTATTCACTGTGAGAGAAGTAGAAATTTAATTAAAGGGAAAAACAAAACAAAACAAAATAAAACAGATTGGCGGTTTCTTTTAAAAAATAATGCTTTGCTAACAGAAAAGTAGGCAGTGTATTCAGGGACAAGGGGTGGAGGCAGAGAAAAACTATCGATATATTGTCATGAAGTCTTGAAAGACTGAAATTATATTCATAAGTATAGATTCTCCCCACCGGTCACTAAGCTCACCCCATCTCCTTTGCATCTCCTTAGCTTGGTTTAAGGATGATGTTAAATAAGAAAGCTTAAGCTCAAACATATAAAAAGGTAAATCAAACATAGTGAGTTTGGAGGGCAGTCCCTTTCCAAAGTCAAATTTAAATCAGTGATGTTAATACCTCATTTAATTTACCTGCCTCTGTTGCAGGCTTAAATGTTGCAAGCTAGTATTCTGTTCATACACTGGATGCATTCTTTGCATTTTCCCAGGGGCTCTACTCATTACACTGAACAGGCCAAATACAATAGCATGTAATCAGGAAACAATCTATTCTTTCCCACACTATTTTTAAGCCTGACCCACAGATTCATTTTTCCCCATCCTCTAGATGAAATATTTTTCTATTATGTCCAGGTAAGAAAATATTTTGATGTTGCTCTCACGTACCAAGTACACTAAAAATGACTACTCCAGGGAACACCTAGCTTAACAGCATTCAGCGCTTTCTCCTTCCCATACTCTAGCTCAGCTTAGCACTGGTGGTTTGGAAGTATCTTTCTGGGAACAAGGAAAATGTCAGGCTCTTTATGCCATCCAACTGCCTTAGTCTACAGCCTGACCACAGTTCTACATCCATTTAGGGAGTTGGAGTTTAAAAGAGAGCAAGAGAAGGGATGGAATGAGCCTTTGTGGGTTGCACAGACGTCATCTGGCTCACGGTCCCCCTGCATGTCTATGCCTTACCTTAGAGATACTCATCTGAAGCACGTAGTGTTCTCCTCAATTTTTGAGATGTGACAATGCATTTCTCTAGACCACCCTTGTTAATCTCAACCCTCAGCACTTTAACCGGTGCATATAGCAGTCTATACCACAGTCTTGCTGCCTGTAGCTAGATAACAATCTTAATGTTT
>NW_008335287.1:4654000-4737601 GCF_000622305.1 Nannospalax galili | reverse complement strand
TTTTTTTTTTTTTTTTTTCTCCAGGAAGTTCCCTCCTCTGTGGTCTAGTATTATAACTGGCAGAAACGAATTTCATTCTAACCACTGGTAGAAATGAATGCATTCCCAAAGCATTCCATTTGTAGTCAGACTAGTAGCAGTTCTAGTCAAATTCTACAGGCTTTAAAATGTACAGGCAAGCAAGAAAAAAAAAGGAGGGGTGGATAAAGCTATTGGTTCCTCTAAAGTTCTCCCATACTTAGTTATTCTCTCGTGTCCTTACAGGCGGCTATTAATTCGTGCTTGTAATTTCTCCAGTTTTGAGATCAGAGGAATATCTTGTGTTTCTCAAAGAAACATCTGAATCTATTAAAATGTGCATATGGGAGCCTCTGTTGTTCTAATGACATTACTTTTAGTAAGATCTTCAATAGCTTCTGGTTTCCAGAGGTGAAGCCTGGCTAAGCCTATAACTTTCTTTCAACTCTCCGCCGTCAATCTTAGTGGGAGAGAAGCTGAAGACTGAGTTAATTACCAGCCATATCTACTTGAAGCAACCTCCATAGAAGCCCCTCCTTGAAGAAGTTCAAGTGCCTCTAGGCTGAAATCTTATCCACAGAATGGGAGGTTAGCATACCCTGACTTCTTAAACAGAAGATTCTAGATAGGAGCCATTCTGGGCCTCACCTAGCATGCCTTTAACAGGTAGATGATCTTCATAATGCATAGTAAGTTAATGGCAAGTGTTTTAGTGGGTTTTTTAAGTAATTTTTACACAATATTGAGTCTGAGGAAGTTGTTATAGCAATCCCAAAAATTTATAGCCAGTTTTTCAGGATTCCTGTTGGCTCAGGACTTCTGAAGTTTATGAGATTGAGCCTGAACTTTTGAGATATGATACTAACTCTAGGCAATTAGTGTCAAAAATGAATTAAGTTATAAAGACTCTAGTAGATTTCTTGAGACCTGGGGAACAGGCCGTTGGTGTGAAGAAAACAGTGTCAGAGTGTTTTGTGGGGGGAACCAGGTTGTGATCAGTAAGAAGGAGCCATCTTATCATTCTTTCCAGGGAACTTTGAAGTATTTGATTCTTCAGCTTCTTACATACCATGGAAGTAGATGGGCAGTTAGAATCATTAACTTGGGATCCTATGCATTAGCCCAGCACCATTCCTAGAAATAAGGAGAAAATTAACATGTGCTTTATGTCAGAAAGAGGCTTTTTTCATTCTATGTAGGCCTCATTGAAAGATAACTGTGAACCTATATTCTGGCGCTGGGGAGTTGGCTTCATGGGTAAGAATGCTTGCTCTGAAAGCATGAGGACTTGAGTTCAAATCCCCCAGCATCCACACAGAATGCTAGATATGGCCTCTCATACCTGTAACCCCAACATAGAGAAGAGGGACCAGGAAGAACCCTAATGTTCCTGGGCTGCCATCCTATTCCAAACAGAGAGCTTTCAGTTCAGTAAGAGACTTTGTCTCAGGTAACAAGGTAGAGAACGATAGAGGAAAGTACCCCTTGTCCATTTTGGCCTCTGCACAGTCATGAATGGGCACATGCACCCTTTTATTCAAATGTGTGCATACTTCCCACTACATCTCTGAATTAGCATCTTTCTTTGAAAGTCTTCTGAATATAAGCAGCTTTTCCATTTTACAAATTGCTCCCGTCCAGCTTACATATGAACATCATAACGTAGTAGCAAATATTGAAATATGGTTGTGTTTTAACACAGCTTTATGGAGCTACCACTTTCCTCTCTACTTTGTAGGAGCAAAATTGATTGTAACATGTTCATCAGCTTTCCCCAAGTCAGAGTTGTTAAGTCAGACTTAAAGGAGCATTACCCATTTCTATCTCAAAGGTAGTTACAGAGAGGGCAGAAACTGAGATTTGGCTTCCAAGGAGGATGCATTCGCAGCAGCCACTGATGTCACTAGTTAGCATCATTAGTGGTGATGAGGGACATTTTCAGAGCAGTTGTAATATACCATTTTAAGATATCAATGTCAAATAATATCTCTTTTTCATCAGCTGTCATTCAGGTGATTCTTCTGTGATCCTCTTTTAAAACATTTGTAACAACATACTGTAATGTGGTACACTAGAAAAGGAAGTTTCCCATGGCCTTTATAATAATAGAACTCTAAGCTTGAATATGGGTATTAGAGTAGCAAAAAGCCCCATAAGTTTCAGTGATCAAGACTATAAAATCCCTAGTCTATCTGTTGGACGACCTACTTTTCCAGTCTCACTTGTCAATCATCTGGTGATAGAACCACCCCTAGGAAGGCAGGTTAGCCTTAAGTGATGTTAAATAGATGAATTCTTCAGAAAAGCATACTTTCTCCTTTTCTTCTTCATATCCTTTTTCTAAACATGCTTTCTTTAAGGCTTTGGGCTGCTCCTAGAATCTTGTGTTTCTTTTTTTTCTCTAAAGCTTCCTTCTCCCAGCCAGTCAGCCACGTGTCTGATCTCCATGTAGGTTCTAAACCTGCATGCTTTTATGACTTTCTTCCCTTCTCCCAACCATTGACCTCCTCAAGTCAGCTGCTAAGGTTACCAGCTCTCCTGCCCTGAGGGTTTTGCTTCAAAATTCTAATAAAATTGTAAAAGCTTGTATTTGGGTCCATTCATAATTTCTTTTATGAAAAAGACTAAGAACCCTCTAAGGGACCCTCTTTCTCCAGGTTCATTGGTAAGGATTGAATAACATGAAACTAGAAGAAAGAACACATACTTCACACAGTTTCAAATAGTATAAGTTTTACAAGTGATTGCTATTATAATTCATAATAAAGGTTAATGGAATAGAGAATAGGATTTGTTATTGAAACAACCTTAAGGATTCAGATTTAAACTTTTTAGCTGGGGAATTCTAATTTGAACTAGGGCAGGTGCTCTCAGCTTCTTTTGTTCCTTAGCTCATCTGAGGCTTCTGAGAAAGACGAATGTGTGAAATCCCATAATGGGCCTCCTAAAGGGCAGCCAGATCCTGCTTTCAAGTGATTCTCATCTAGGCATCCCTAAGGCCAACACAGCTTCAAAATCACTATGACAAGCTTACAACCTGTAGCTCCTAAAGTCTTGCCATGACATCTTCAGGGTATAAGCCTTAGCAGCAGCTGACACTCAGCCTCTGCTCTTCAGGGAGGAAGAATTCTTGACTTAGATGAAATAATTCTAGACTTCTTCAATACACACAGGGAGAAATTTTAATGTTTTTGTTGAAAGAATAAAATGATTATGAACAGATCTGAACAGATATTTTTTTCTTTAGCTTTGTTAGATTTTCAGATCACTCTGTTTATTTCCATCATATGAACCTGGGTATCAAGATCAGAGACTATGTCTACCTAAATTCTTTTGTCTCTGAAAGTTATATGGATAGCAGAGTTCAGGGGAAGTAATATAGAAAGTCCATTTTAATGTTAGCCTAAAGTAAAGGATATTTGACATAAACAGATGCATCAACTTATCTACTAGGATGACAAAATGAAACTAATAAGCTCAAGAAGACATGTTTTCAGTCATTCCAAAACTAAAGCAAAATGAAACAAACAAGAGAATAAACATGCCCAATAGAATCATTTAAAGAAGAATAAAGCAGTCCTGGGTGGTGATAGGATTTCTGTCAAAGGTATGGTATACATAGAAAAGTTACAAGTTTCTAAGCCCTTCTCCCAACCCCCTCCACTGCAGATGATGTACATATTTGCAGTGTGCTCACAAACTTCCCCAGATTGTGATTAAAATACATAATTTACATAGACTGTAAATTATGTAGAGTTTCTAATGTAGTAAATGAAAAAATATGTAGATGAATGTGAGTAAAGATAACAATAAATCACTGTTTCATGACAGAATTATTTTTATTTATTTTGTTAGTTTAAACTTATATTCTGGGGCCTGGAGAGATGGCTAAGTGGTTAAGAACACTGGTTGTTCTTGCAGAAGACCCAGGTTTGAATTCCATCATCCACATGGCAGCTAACAACTGTCCATAACTCCAGTTCCAGCAGATCCAACAGCCTCTTCTGTCCTCTGCAGGCATTGTATGACGCAGGTGCACTTACCTACATGCAATACACTCATACACATAAGATAAAAGCAATAAATAAAATATAAAAATAAAATAAACTTATATTCTGATTGGTGGATATATACAGAAATGTTCTAAGCACTGAGAATTTATAAATTAGCTGGTCTCTTTACTGAATTTCATAGAAATTCAGATACTAAAGGTGTGGTTATAAATGATGACTTTTATAATTTTGTCCAGGCAGGTATTGTCAGATTACAAGAGTGATGACCTGGGATCCACCAAAGACTTGCACTTTTCTTCCAAAGCCAGAGTTTCTGTCAAAAAAAAGAACCCAGTTCAGCCAGGGGTAATTTCCGAACTTCACTGCATCAAGATGAATCCTGTGGCACATTCTCTAATGGAACGCTAATGGAATTGGTCTGTGTCAGTTCTAAGACAAAGTGGCCACTTAACCAGTGTATCTTCTCCACTTTTCCTCTGCCTAGAAGGAAGAAACACAAATGTTCTAGGGAATGATAAAGGAACTAAGAGTCAAGGTATTATAGCTGTTCAATCACACTGTGAAATGTCACCAATAAAACACATATTGTAAATGCTACATTAATGAAAAGTAGTCTCATAAGTTACTAACAACTTAGGGTTAATTTATTTGAACAGGCTACTGTAATCTGAGTAAGAAAATTATAGTAATTTCTCTTCCAATGATGCTTAAAGTATTTGGCTCGTAACAATACCATAATTTATTAACTCGAATACAGCATATATTTAAGACAATGGAAGAAAAGAGTTAAGCAAAGACTACTTTTTCCTTCTACAATTAACTTGAGTCAGACCTGGTTTTAGCATTTGGTTATTTCAACTTCGTTATATTTCCTATGCTTCCTTTGCTTTGATTATTTTTTAACTTTTTTTTTACTTTTATTTATTATTTTTATTTTATGTATATGAGTGTATTGCCTGCACGTATGTGAGCGCACCTGTGTTGTGCAATGCCGCAGAGGCCCAAGAGGGCTTCGGATTCCCCTGGCACTGGAGTTAAGAACAGTTCATAGGCGCCATGTGGGTGCTGGGAATCGAACATGGGTCCTCTACAAGATCAGTCAGTGCTCTTAACCACTGACACATCTCTTCAGCCCCTGCTTTGATTATTTTTAAACTTAAAGTAGTTTATAAGTGTGGGGAAATGGGCCGGTAAATACTTCCGTTATTCAGGCTAACCTAAAACTTGCCATAAAGCACAACATCAAATGATGCAAACAGAGGACAGCGGGCCGCACCAATGAAGAGGAGACACATAGCCAAATGAACCAATGAGAATCGGGCTGGGGTATAAAAGAAAGCCCTAAGGGCACAATTAAAGAGCTTGCTTGCTAACTACCGAAGTTGCTTGCTAAATATCTGAAGTCTGCACCATTGACTTTGCGCCTACTCATCCCCTGCCCCCAACTGAGAGTCCTCAAGTAGCTAGCCCACTAAGGCAGGCAACAACAACATATAAGAAAAGGATGCCATAGCATTTCAAAGCATAATAAAGTCTTTGATAAATTTATGACTTGAATTTCACTTTTAGAAAGTAATGTTTGTGTCATTATAAGGCATTAAACGTTGAGGTGGTTTCAGAATCAGCATGAAGAAGACTTCCACAAACTTCATTGTCATCTCCAACAAAACAGAAATTTGGAGTACGTATTGAATTGTCTCTATTTTGGTTTAACTAATTTCTCACAGTGTCTAGAGATCTCTTCCCTGCAAAATAGACACCCATAAATATCTAACTCTTATCTATAAGTCAGTTTGAAAAGTACAAGGTTTCAAATCACATTTTCAAATCAAAAGAGTAAAGACCTTCAGAATATTAGTTCAATAAAATTTACAGTAGTCATTCTGACTGTATGTGTTATAATAATAGAATTATAGCACACATGAAATTTTAGGATAATCTCTGTTTAATGGTCTCATTGGTAGCAAGTTTATGGGAGGATCTAAACAGATGGAAGTCTTGGAATCCCTGACATGATTTGACCTTGAGAATGACTTGCAAAGATCTGGTATAGAGAGTTCCAAGTACTGATGTTCCCAGATGGAGACATATGACCTATTGCTGCTCCTTCCAGTGTTAATTTCATGGAGAATCAAGTCACATAGATGAACACTTTAAAAAGATGAGGTAACAGATGCTAAATGTCATGCTTAAATTAGAACATACAGTACTTTGAAATCTTTGATTTGTTAGATTATAGTCAATGTACTCTCTACTATTAGAATTGTGAAAACAGGCCCCAACAGGGAGCTTTGGCTTAATAAATGCAGACAATTCATTTCCCGGATTGCTGATCCATGTGATTGATTGAAGCCTCTGTATCATGGGGGTGGCGGGATAGTGTTGTAGGCAGTATGCTTAATTTTTGATGTCTGACAGAGCATACTATATTCTTGTGAGATTGCCTTTCATTTTTAAATTGCATCAATATTTATTTACAATAAAGGAGAAACTGGGTAAAAAGAGGTAGTGTTGTTTACCATAAGTCATGAAGTCTTACATTTGGGTTTGTAGAAAGAGGAATGGCCAGTCTGTTTTTGTGTCCTCAGTAGTTCATTAATACTTTAAATATACAAAACACAAGACCAAAAGCATCCACAAGATAATTCCATAATACTTAATAGCCTTCAAAGATCCTTTAAAATGATCATCTTGTCTCCCACTCTCATTTCCAACAGTGTGCAGTCATACAGTCAGGAAGAATAAGCTCTTATGCTTACACTTGATTTCCTAAGCTTAGAATCATTTCTCATGGTTCAGTAGCAGTGGTGTCTAGAAATGATTCCAACGGACAATGAACTAATAACCCTTAATATAATATGTGGGATTAGAATGCTTGAAACTATGTCAAATGGCTTCCAGAACTAAGAGACCAAACATATATCTTTCAGTATCCTCAGATCTGGAATTCATTCTTCTGAGTGAGATAACTGCGCATTCTTCAAAACAAAGATGACTTTGAAAATGAAAAAATGGGAAGACTAATGAGAGTCATGTCCCCCAGAAATGGGAACTTGGTGGAAGATTGTATGAACAAGTGAACATGGCCAACAATAGAAAATAAATGGATATAATGCTGTGAGTAAAAAGCAAACACCATACATACCATTTCACTCAACTTTGCACAATGACCTCAGAAAATGCACACAGTATTACCATAATGCCTGTAAGCTATAAAAACCCAATTATATAGAGTCTAATATGTAAAGATGAGAATACAAAGGCATACCGTATTGTTTCTATAATATACAATAGAGAACCAATATGAATATTAAGGTGGATATGAATCATCTTTACCTTCAGATATGCATGGAAGTGTGTTACAGAGGGTTCATTAAATTAACTTTGAAGTGCTTAATTATTAGATAATGTGAGATTCTGAAGAAATTTGATGCAGTTTAGATCTGGACTATGAGCCAAAGAAACATAAAGGTTTCTGTTTTATTTTTAGCAATTATGAAAGAAAAATTAAAGTTTCAATATTAGTAACTGGATGACAATGGATTTTTTTGAACCAAATATATTGGAACACCACTTGAATGAGTTTGTATCAAATGTAAGTGAAAGTAAGTAGTGGGGGGAGTAAGAAAGTCTTTAGGTTTAGTGCCCTTTGAAGTTTTAACAGATGAAGCATTTAGGAAAATTAAATGGTAATGGGAAGCTCTCAAGAACGAATTACAACACTTATACTAAAATATACAATTGAGCTAGTGTGAGCAAGACAGCATTATACAATGTATTTTTAAAAAGTGACTCAGAGGCCATAGGGTGAAAGATGAATCAAAACACAAGTGATGAGTTAGAACATTCCTATGTGAGAAATAATTAAATGCAAATGCTTAAGTGGATCATTTCTCTGATATTTTTGTTATTGCTTTTTAGTGGAATTTGAGATTCTTTCTCACTGATTTACAAATTTTAACACATTTTTGGAAAATAATGTGATTTTGGACCCTAGTTCGTATTGTTTAGATTTATTTTTAGGTATGTGTACTCATGTCTGTCTGTGGGTAGGTAAACATGTGAGTGCGGTTATAGGAGTAGTCTCTAACTGGGTATCAGATCCCCTGGATCTGGTGTTATTGTTGATTGTGAGCCACCTAACATGGAACATGGGTGCTGGAATCCAAACTTAAGTCTTGTTCAAACTGACTGTGACTAGTAATAATCAGATAGAGATTAGAGACACGTGCAAACATCTAAGTGTTTGTTGCATTAAAAATGAGTTTTTCTGTATGAAACAGTATACTTTAAAATGAAATGGAGATCTTTTTCAATTTTATGTCTTGTAGGGTTTATACTGAGATCAATATTGTATAACTGTTTTAATTCAACTGTGAACCTAAAAATTTACAGCCACTTTTGAAAGAAATGCATCTTAGCTCTGGAAATTGTTATTGAATATGTTAAAGCTATAATGAAATGCTTCTTCTAATCATGTGGTTTTTTTTAAATAAATAAAGATACAACACAAGAAAAAAGAAAGCAGTACAAGCTCTTAACTTTTGAGCTTTCACTCCAACCCTTAGTTAAATCACAGTTATAAACACGCATGTGTATCCTAAAGCAGCTATTGCTTCTTTTTGGTGAAAACAAATGACTCTTTTTTATCAACATTTTGAAGAATAATAGTCATTATCTTTAGTCATTCTGCTGGGCAATAGTTCACCAGAACTTCTTATTCTCTGCTAACTGTACTGTTATTAGGTATCCACTGATCAAACTGTCCAACCTCTTTGAAGAAATATGAAGTAGAAAATTACAAGAATATCTTCACTCTAATGTTTTGGATAAAGAAGCAACAGAAATATAGTGACACTGAATTTTGAACATGTTGTAGTTAAAATCACCAGAAAATCTTTAGAAATACACTTTCAAAAGCACTTAAAATGTATGTTAAGGGACTAGAGATATGGTCAAGCAGTTAAGAGCACAAGCTGCTCTTCCAGAGGACAAGGGCTCAGTTTCTAGCACCTACAAAGTAGTTAATAGCCATCCACAATTCCAGTTCCAGAGGATTCAATGGTCTCCTCTGACTTCCACAGGCATGCATGACACGATACACTTACACACATGCATGTAAAATACTAAGGCACATAAAATAATAAAATAAATAAAAAATATCTTAAAATGTGTATATAGATTTTGGATAAAATATATTTCAGCACTGTAGGTATTCTTTACTAGTCAGTATAATGAGATACTCAGAACCTAACTTGTCATTCTGTGAGAAATGGCTGACTGGAATATTGGAGAGGACGATAAACAAATACCCGGAAAGAGTAAAAGAAAACTAGCTGAGATAGGTGTAGTCAAAAGGTCAGAATTATGTAGTAGAATTAGATAGACATAATAATTATAAATACTTAATATATATGTTACCAATTTGGACTGAAAAGGTGTAACGTAGTTTGCTTTAGTATGTTTTCACTCAAAGGAGGTCACATATTATACACATTATGTATTTTCTAAGGCATGCATCCTACAAATATTTCATCAATGTAATGAGAACTATACTAATGCCATTTCACTGCCTTTCATGGAGTATATCACAATTGATAAGTAATTGACGAAGAAAAACCATCATAACAAAAGATGCATGTGGCAAGTGATTCTGGAGTGATGCAACAATAAATTATGAAAAATATTTAGAGGAGACAATATGTTTTATAAAAAGATGTTCAGAAGAAACTTCTAACTTTATTCTAGCTGCACTGTTAATTCTTCTCCTTATTGCCTTAAACTTTGGATTTAAAATTTTCATTTTATGTTTTTTCTACTAATTAAAATCTTCATGCTTCCATTTTAAACACTTAGCTTCAGTCAACATTTTGAAATTGTACTTTTAATATCATATTTTGATTTCCTCTCTGACATGGCAAGCTCACTCTTTCTGATAACGTGTCTTGATTTTGCCTTTTGCTTTTAAAGTGAGAGACTAGTTCTATTTTACAAGGGATACATACCTCAAATATATAAAATGAGCAAAGAAATATTCTACCAGAAGGGATACATGAAAAAAGTTTGAAATTCTGTTGCCCCCTGCAGATGAAAATATATCACAGTTTTTTGCAGCGTTGATCTGCAGAGCTTGTAGTTCAGTTTCAACAATGGTCAGAAACTAATCTAGTACGTTGTATGGGATAAAGGTGTATTTTCTTCTGTCTTCCATTGCTTCTTTAACAAGGAAGGAGAAATATTTATGTACTAGTGAATTCGAGGCAGTCTATGACTCTTTGACATGGAAACAAAATCTCTAAATTCCTGTGGCCTAGCCTATTTCTGCTATTCTGCAGACCCTTACATCCTGAAAATATACCTCCAAAACAATGTGTGGTGCCATCAATTCCTGCCACATTATTCTTGATGTCTGTGAGTTGTTGACTTAGTGATGATGGGTGACAGGAAAGCAAACTTGGCATTCCTAAGAAGAATCACCTGCGGAAACCTGGCCGAGGTCCTGGCACTGGGTGACTGGCAGAGGCTTAGCTCCCCCGCCCCCAGCAAAGGTCTTGCATCCAGCAGAATAAATGAACCTCTGCTCTAATGCTTTAAACGGTTTTTACCCTTTAGAGTCCTCCTACATTTGTGGTCATGACTTAACCCTCAGGTTCATTTTTTTTTTTCATAATTGTGTGATAGACCTATCAATTTTCTTCCTTCTTTTTTCTTTTTTGTTTCACTTCTACCTGCTCTTTTTTCCATTTGTGTGGGGACTGTTAATCATCAGGAGAACACTATACACATGCTATCACAAATCTTTCATATGAAATCATATAAAGTGAATAAAAATTTAAGTAATATAAATATATTTATCTCATAATTTTATGTTTCAATCATTACTGCTATTATAGAATAAGTATCTGAGGAATGCTCAGCTATAGACAGGCTCTCTATTTTACACTTCCTCCTGACAAGTCTCAGGAATATTGCAGAAGGCTGAGGGAAGAGTGTAAGAGCCAGAGTTTGGGGAGGGCCTGAGGAAAACAGTGTCTTTGGGACATGGCAGAACTGCTGCACTCATGGACTCAGAGCAGCTGTGCTTGCCTGCACAATATCTGCATAACAGCAAATCAGTCAACATTTCAGCTTGGGGGAAGGAGGGGCTCACATACCCCCACCTTTAGCTGAGGAGCTATTTATTGATAGCTTACGGCTGCTCAGGGAGGGAGGCTTAGTTTCCTTTAAGGGTATGGCCTCCTTTCGGCTTTCCTTTAAGGGTATGGTCAACCATGTACCACTGGACAACCTCACACTCATCTGCATAAAGGTAGCACAAACTGGACTCAGTGTTTTTTTTTTTTTAAGACATGAAGTTGGGCAGAAGTGAGGGTGCTGTGTGGATATGGGAGGAGTTAGAAGGAGGACTGGGAAGTAAATATGATCAAATACATTTTATGAATCTATGAAATTCTCAAGGAATTAATAATATTATGTTAAAATCATGAGCTGAAGAATGGATAAATGAACTTTTTACAAGTTATGGCAGTTACTTCTCCTAAGTTCTGTTAAGATGCTAAGAAACAGAATTATTTTCAAAGTGGTGTGAAAAATCAGGAAAAGATGAGTATCTTCATCATCTGCAACCTAAGTGGTATACTATTGAAGGGTCTAGTATGGACCTTGAAAGCTAGTCAGGCTTCTATCTGTTCATTTCAAACTGCTTTCTAACTTTAAATTTATACAATGCGTACTTGATCTGATTGTAATCACTTACGAAAAAACACAATTCCATTTTCTTCATTTTATTTTTGTGTCAATTTTAAAATTAATGCCTGATGAAAAAAATTCTGTTTGGATTTGCAAAATGCAAAACTGATTCTGTGTGTGTTCTGAGGACTCATTGTACTTGTGTTGGTACTGCAACATTTGAATTTTTAAGTGACCATAAGCTCTAAGCAATAAATACTAATTTAACCAGCCTGTAAATAGGAAAAAAAATGGTGGAACAGGGTAACTGGGCCCCTGTAAACATTTTTTAAAAGTTTTGAGAATTCAATATAAAAAGTGTTAAAAACAGAAAACACTGCATTACAATGGTTTCAATTTGTTGTAGAGTTGCCTTATATTTTTAAAGTCCAAAACACTGGACTTATTCATTTAAGCGAGACACAAAGGACAGAGGAAAGAATTACTACGAATGAAGAAAGATCTACGAAAATTCACCACACAACATGAGGCTTGTATTAAATGATTGAATGATTTCCAGAACCAAGTGTAGAAATGGTGCTAATGCACATGTAAAACTGCTTATTAATCATGACTCTATGTAATAACTCTCACTGTGAAAGCTGCAATGTTAATACTCACTGCCAGCTATGGGGATGAGGCTGGGGAGACCAAATGTGAAACCTAAATCAAGCAGAATATCACCGAAGACTTCTAATTGTTTCAACGAAAGAGGATCAAAATGGTTATTCCCATAATTCCATAAAGTTTCTTTTGTGTGTGTGTGTGTGTGTGTGTGTGTGTGTCCGTGTGAAGGAGAGAGATGGGTGATAGCTGAGAGAGAGGGAGACAGAGAGACAGAGACAGACAGACAGAGAGAGAGAGAGAGAGAGAGAGAGAGAGAGAGAGAGAACAACTAAAGCAAGGGTCAGGCCACTCCACCAGGAAGAACATTTGGACAAACTTTTTACTCAAAATAGAAGACAGTTGTAAAAATCTCAGATCAGAGGGGATTCACACCTGGAAATAATAAGAGAAGCAATTCCTAGTTTTATAAGCAGAATAGCACTGTGGGGAAAAAATGGAAGCAATTTAAATGTTCAGTGATACATTTATTTCTCAGCAAAGTGGCTTCCCACTGTGTGCATTCTCTCCTTCACAGACTCTGTATTCTGTGGCTCAAATGTATGATGGCCCCTAAAATACCTAAACTATTGTGAATTGCAGACTAAAGCAAAATAAGGCATCAAAAATAGAGGGAAAGACCAAAGATAGATATTTAATGAAAAAGATTTGAGCAGCATGTAATCCCTGTTCCCTTATTTTCATCTGAACATACTACTGCAGTTCAAAGCTATTCACTTTTCCTAGAAACTCAGTTTGAAATTATTTCATAGAAGGACACTTTGAAAGTCTGAGACAACAAGAACCAAAGGAACTAGCACATGAATAGTGTTCAACACAGTCCCCAAATTCAAATCTGTCGGATTCCTACACACTTGATTAAGGACAACAAATTCTTTTAATTAGAAATATAAGCCATGAAGATAATTCACTAGCTAACAATACTCTGAGGTGAATGAATTTCTTTCCCAATAAAAGAAGCTTAATAAACTCTAATTGCTTTGCTGCCTTTAAATCCAACTTGCAAGTGATGGTCTCGAGAAAGTCAGTGACTGTTAGAGGATGCTCATAAGTGTCTGCAACCAGGAGTGAAGGAAGCACACTGGGACGATGGCTGCCTCACCCAGATGTTTCTCCTAAATGTAAGCTTTGCCTGGGGTATACTGTAACAATAGGAAATTATTCCAGACTTGAAGGTATGATTAAAAATATAAGCTCTTATTAAAATTATAGTGTCTACCCCTGAGCAGCTGACTCAGTCTCTCCCAAGCAGACACAGGACGCAATATGCTTGGTGATCAAAGGAATTATCGATGGGGATGCTTTGTTAACACAGACACTAAACACTAAGCATGGCCAAACTGGAATCATTGACAAAAAGATATATTTTTGTCTAGAAGATGTCAATAGTGAATAGTTGCCAGGATTTCCTCACCCACTAATTTCTCATGTGGATACTACTGGATATATTAGTAACATATTAATCATCATCTATCTGCTCAAAGCAAAAGAAAGAGAATTTTACAATTGAAAGTCACTATAAAACCTGAGGTTTTCATGAACATTTGTGGTTTGCCATGCGCATGCACACAGAAACATTCTGGAGAAGTAAACAAACATTTTAGGACCAAAATCTCATGTGCATGTATTGAAGAAGTGAATCAGATAATAGCTATAAAGGAGAACAAAAATATTTTATGGATTTATAATTCTTAAAATATAAATATGACTAAGTTGTGCGTGCTGGCTCATCCCCGTAATCCCAGCACTTGGATGGGGAGGCAAGATGATCCAGAGTTCAAGATCATATTCATCTACCTAGTAAGTTCCAGGACTTGGGCTGTATGGGACCCTGCCTCCAGACCTCCTCAACCTACAAAAATTCTGCACTCAGCAAATCTGAATCTGAAACTGAACTCTATTTAAGAAATTTTCATATATCCTTGTTTCTTTTTATTTGAAAAAAAAAAAAGTCCTTTGAAATTTGTTAGTCTACAAATTCCTGAGATTAGATCATCTAAATACTGAGCACAAGAAAACCTTACAAGAATCAAGACTTTGTAAATTTTATTTTTTGCCTATTTTTTCATGGTAAATTCACAATTTTGAAGGAGCAATAAAAAACATAGGTATCTAAAAATAATAGCCATGACAGCAATAATAGACAAGATTACAATTAAGTATACTCCCAGCTAAAACACAAATATCAAATATCATCCAAATAAGGCCCCAAATGATAAAATGAAACCAACAATGTTTTAGGAGTATGAGCCTTGACTGATCAGTTGAGTTTTTTTTAAGAAAAAAGTGAGGTGGATTTTAAAAATTACAAAATATGGAGTTGGAGAGATGGCTCAGCAGTTAAGAGCACTGGCTGCTCTTGCAAAGGAGCCAGTTCAATTACCAGCACCCATATGGTGGCAAATAATCATCCATAACTCCAGTTCCATAGTCTCTGATGCCTTCTTCTGACTTCCACAGGCATTACAAGACATGGGTGCACATTCATACATGTAGACAAAACACTCAAAACATAAAATAAAAGCAATAAATAAAATATTAAAAATTACAAAATATATATTTATGTTAAGGGATAGATAGGGGAAACTGATGTAAATTTTCTTGCAAGCAAACCTCAGCTTGTGTTTGTGTGTGCGTGTGTGCCTGTGTGTGTCTGTGTGTGCATGTGTGTCTATATGTAGGTAATATGTTGTATATTGTTTTAAGATTTTCTAATTCTCACACTACTAAGTTTATTCATTTCCTACAACAGTATGGAAATTTCAAAGTTCCTATTATCTTTATTTAGTGACAGGCTTTTATATATAGTACTGTTCCTGATAACACTTTGATTTAAAGGTCAAGATCTCCTTCAGAGGGCTGATCATCAATAGACATAATATAACAATGTGATAATAATGCCCAAAAGCTTTCCTAGGACAACTGAAGAAAAATAATCGAAGAGTATTTGCTTTAAAACCTTCCCCTATGCATGTACACACACACACACACACACACACACACACACACACACATGCACGCACACACACACACACACACACACAGAGAGAGAGAGAGAGAGAGAGAGAGAGAGAGAGAGAGAGAGAGAGAGAGAAAGTTCCTGGTCTTTGAAAGTGTCAATAGACACAAACCAGAGCTGAGAAGACCAGAGATGGACCAAAGGTGAACATCAAATTCAAGAGAAAATAATTTAAGTGATGAAAAAGTGATTGATCTCTTCTTTGTGCTTATTTGAATTAAACATATAATTTAACCAATATTTTGTATCAAAGTAACTAGGAGAAAGGACTTTGGTTATCCTCAACACAAAGAAATAATAAAATATTTTAGGTGACAGATATATAAATTACCCCATGTTAACATTACACTTTGAACACCTCACTGAATTGATGCATTTCACTTAAATATCTATAATTGTTTTGTATCAATTAAAAACATGTTCTTTCTAAGGATTCACCAAGTGATTCTTTTTGGAAAACTGGGATTGGGATTCATATACTCAACTCATGTGGAACAGTGGGAAACAGATAAATAACTAAGGAGAATTAAGATTCAGATAAGCAGGAGATGGGGTGGGGGTGGGGGGAGATGGGGTTGTGGTGGGGTAGGAGAGCAAAAGGGGATGGGGAGGGAGAGGAGCAGGACAGGCAAAGAGCAGGGTGAGAGAGAGTATGAGAACACACGGGATTATCTTCCAGACAGAGGAATCTGTTTTTCTGTTTTCTCAATGTCATTCCCAGTCTCTCTGTGTAAAGACTGTGTCTCTTCTGTAAGACTTGAATATCAATAGAAGAGTTTGATTTACATTTCAACTCATATATTAGAATGCATGGGTTCCTGTTTGTAGTTTATGGAAATACCTTTCAAAGGAAATACTATTTCAAAGTGAAATCTTCAAATTTCTCCTCAGAAATACATGTGTCTACATACAAATAAGCACAATATATAGGTATGATATCCTAATACATCCCTAGTATAGGAACACATTATAATGTAAAATGATGCACACATATACTTGTGTTGTTCAGGTATCTTCTCTTTCACTTACGGAAGGTTTGCATAGAATGTGCAGGACTAAGAACTCGGGGCATTGCATCTGGAATGAAGGAGTCACTTCTCAAAAAAGAAGGTTAAGTGTACGGGGTACACTGCCACGAAGGGGCTGTAGCTGGAGTAGTGGTAACTAGGGGAGATGGGGAAGGTACCATGAAGGAAGTAACTCTGTTCTCTGAAATAGAATCAAGATCATAAATTACTACCTCTCCACAAGAAGCCATGAAGATTTATGATAAATGCCTGCCTAAACAGTAAACTGAAGCCAACGTGGGCTGGCAGTTAAAGAAGGGAAAAAATAGCACTTCTTAGTAAGTGAGAAAGGTTTCTTTTACCCTCTTCAGAGACTAAGCATTGCTATTCATCAACTGCTGACTGGGTAGCAGAAATCTAAATAACAGTATAGGAAGTACACACTTTGCTAGAATGAAAAGGTAACACAGTAAAAATTTTAAGCAAAAGGAAATGAAGGTGCGTAAACACATGAATCTTGCATCAGGACATCCAATACAGTCTGTAGACAAGGCTCAGGGGAGGGAGATCATCTCATTTCACCCTCCTCCTCCAGTGGGTGAGCAATGGCATCATTTAGTGGTTTTAATTGCAGCACTTAATGTCTGGTATTTGGAAGTAGCTAAAGAGGCAACAGAATAGCTTGAGTAACTTGATGGCATGCTAGAACTACTCTGCTTGGTGTGGTAGTTCATACCAATCTCCAAGCTAGTCCTTGTTTCTGGGGCAAGGCATCTAGTTCTCGGTGCCTGTTTCCTTATGTGCAAAGTGAAGGATAAAAGAAAATGTTCTGATGACTTAGTGAATATATTTGCATATTTGTATTTTCATGTGTATCAGGGTGTGAAATCTGGAACATATTCAATACCATGTATACTTATTATTATTCAACACTTAATTATACGAATTATTTTTATACAAAGAAAACCACACAATATAAAATTTAATTGCTTTCTGAAAACAAGAGTAAAATAGGCATCCAGTTTACATAGTATCTTCTACTTTAAACAAATGAACACACAATATTGGGAAATACTAAACAGAATGCTAAGGCACTGGCTCTTTACCCTAAGGATTCATAGTGAGGGGGTGGAGCTTATGGGGATAGCACATTGAAAGTGATTTTCATGCTGCATTTGGTAAATACAGGAGAGGGGAAGAACTGAGGGGTGCAAACAGTCTGGTCTGGAAAGTGTCATGGAAGTTCAATAATCTAAATGTTTACAAGTGGCTAACAGTTACCAAGGCTGTCTGTCATTGGATGGCCTCAAACCAAGTTACAAAACTGGGTACAGTTTTCTACAGCCCTGCTCTTAGTAATTGATAAATGATGTTTCAAGACAGAAAAGATGTGATTACATTTGCTCTTTAAGGAAGTTATAAGCTGAATATGACTAGCTTCAAAATATATGGAAATTTGTATGACTTGATTGCACTTTATCTCGGCTCTAAGTTCAAAACTCCAACACCACTTATTTTCCCCTATGTGCAAAAATTCTTAATTACAGTAGAATAGAATAAGGTTTTCTTTCTGAAGCCTCATCAAGGAAAGATGGTTGGATTGCCACTTTCTCTGTGATGAGGGCAAGAAGCTGGGGCCAATATGACGACAATACTAGGTGATACCTCGTAAATCAATAAAGCTAAATGTCAATTGGAGGCCTTCCTCATCCCAGCAGATCTGGGTCGCTTGACCTCGTAAAATAAATTTTTCATGTTTAGATTTTGTTTCTTGAGAGTTAAAACAGTATTAGAATCAAGCTTAAACCAAAGTAGAAATTTTTGTCCATGTCGTATAGTTAAACCTGGCACCTCTTTTGGATATAAACGCCAGGTGCATTGCTTTTCAAATGACTTCAGCTTTTTGTAAAATCACAGCATATAGGAAACTTGAGAATTTCCTATGCAAATAATAATCACTTAAAATTGTCTTTGAAATGTCAAATCTACTTCATATTGAAGACTGGAATCTTGAGAAAAACAATTTCATATTTTACATCTTTGAGAAGGCTCTAGAAATAAATATGATTCTATCCTATTTGATTGCTATATACAAGAAGTTATCCAGATGATGTGAAAGTTGTATACAATAACCTGCATGTTTTAATGATATAAATATTCAAAAACTGCTATCTTAACAGACTTATTTAACATGATTGTAGGTAAGTTTCAGAATTTAGCATCTCTGTGCTGTACTAGAAGGCCAAGCTGAAAGCTGCTATCAATAAAAATAATTAAGAGACTGGTCTTCAGTGTCACTTGCCTTGTCTGTCTTCTACATGAAAGAATAAAAGATGGAGGAATTAAGTTAGTGGCTCCATGACCAAGCTTATGGTGAGGTTCAGCTATACTATTGCAGCAGCTAGCAGCTCTTATGAAGTGTTCCATTTTTTGTTTTATTCTATTTTATTCAACATACATGGTTGCACATATTTATGGAATACGATGATATTTTTCTACCTACTTATGCAAATTTAATTTTCAAATCAGGGCAAACATACATTTCATAGAACATGAATCATGTCTTTAAAGTGAAAACATGCAGAATTATTTCTTCTCTTTCCCTCCAGCTTTTTAAAAATTTGATTCTTTATTGAATTTTTGAGATTTTTCATACAATATAGTTTGATAGTATATAGATATACCCAAGTGCACCTCCTTTTCATTGTTTCTATCCAGTTTTATCCCATAAAGTCTAATTTGTGTCCCCAAATATCCTTCACACTGGTCCACCCACTGGTACTACCAAGAGTCCCATGCCTGTAAGACATTGTCTCTCCCCCTGCTACAGGCCAAAATTGTCAAAATTTCCTTAGGTTGGACTGGGATTTCTTACCTACCTCACCATGTCTATGCTGGGATTTTTTGTCTGGTGTGAGTTTGCATAGGAATTGTGCATACCGTCACCATTGTTATGGTACTCCAGTGTATCATGAGTTGATAACCTTGGAAGAAAGCACTTTGAAAATTCTTTTTAAAATACTTTACATTTCAGCCTACTATGCATCAGATAACTCTCCAGGTAGAAATTCTACAGAGAAAGAAGATATTCTCTAGTTTTTTTTTTGTTTCCTGTGATTAATGGTATTAAAGGAGGGTTTTTTTTTTTATCATTTTATCCCTAAATAACTCGAGTGTTGTCACATTGCCATTTTGCACAGATTCAAAACTAAATCACCTATAGTGTGAAAGTTGTAAAATTGTCTTGACATTTAAAAAATATCACCCTATTCCTACTCTGGACTAAACAAGTGATACATGTTTATATATCAACTAAGTGAAAGTAGGGAGGGGTTATTACGAGAACAAGTCTAAGAAATAAATTTATCAAAATATGTATTATTCCAAAACAATTATAATGTGATAGCCTTTTTTGGTATCAGAATTAATTTTCCTTAGCAAAATGCTGATATTAGCTAAATATTAATAATTGACTCTTTCCAAATAAACCTTAAACCTGTTACAGATCCAGGCTTCCAAAAATAGGAAGTGTGAAAACAGGCTGCTCCCACCAGCCATCCTTGTGCCTAGGCTCCATCCTGCTGCCACTGACAGAACATGCTAGCAGGGTGATGACCCCATCCTGCCCACTGGGTACCCATTCCCCTGCTTTGGAACAAGTCACATTTGCCATTTGTTAGGCTCCAATGCTCGCATCTGCTTAGCCAGTGTTAACAGGCCCCCATAATTCTAATCCTCCATATTTGGTCTTAGGCTGTTTTGCTCTGAGAAACATCCTGCCAGCTTGGAACCATCTGTCCCCCTAAATACAAAGTCAAAATTGGGAATCTAAAACACAGACCAAGGAACTATTCATACTTCGTCAAGCTACATCAATAACAAAAACAGAATCAAACATCAAGTCAAAGAAGGCAGGTTATGTTTATATCAGAAACATAACCAACAACAACAAAAAAATTCATATGCCTTGATTACAACACAAAAACACAAATAAAACTAAGTTAGTATGGCCCCACAAAATCCCTCCAGTCTTATATAACTGTTATATTATGAAAACTACCAAGAGGAATATCAGGACACAGAAATAAAAATAATAATCATAGCATGATCAAAGAATGCAAGGACTTTAAAGAACAAACAACCCAAAGAGGATAGGAAGAAACTGCTGGCTGAAACTCAAGAAAATACAACTACATGGCTGAATGAAATGACAAAGACAATTCAGGATTTGAAAAATGAATTCATGGGATAGAGATATTGAAGAAAAAGGCTGAGGTGAAGATGAAATTGAAAAACTCAATAAATCAAATTGAAATGTGAGGAAAAAGCCTTTCCAGGAGAATCAATCAAGTGGAAAACAGAATATCAAGACTGAGGAATAAAGTGGAAGAATTGAACTGCTCGAGCAAAAAATAAGAAAAAAATAAAAAAAGACACAGGGCATGTGTGGTGATGCACATCTTTAATCCCAGCACTCAGGAGGCTGAGTCATGAAAATCTCTGTAAGATGGAGACCAGTCAGTACTATATAGTGAGTTTCAGGCCATCTGGTGCTATAGGTAGACTCTATCTTAAAAAGACAAAATAAACAAGCAAAAGCCCACAGGAATGGAATATGCAAGAATTGTGGGACACCAGGGAACGAAAAAAATCTATGCACCATATACATGGGGGAAGGAGGAGATCTTCTACAGGTTGGTAAAAGAAAACTTCTCTAAATTAAAGGAAGACATAGGAAAACAGATAGAAGAAGCACACAGAACACTAAAGAGACAGGTCCAGAAGAGAAACTCCTCATGGCACATGATGGTAAAAACAACAAACTATATAAAGGAAAACCCATCAGAAATACAGCTGACATTCCGATAAAAACTGTAAAAGACAGAAGAGCCTGAAGCAAAGTATTCCAAATTGTAAATGATCATAGATGCCAACCCAGAATATTTTACCAAGCAAAACTCTTTATTATACTTAAAGGCAGGAGAAAAATCTTCCATGATACAAGTAGGCTGAAAGAATTCATGTCCAACAAAACAGCCCTACAGAGGATATTCAAAGCAAAACAAAGACTTTGGAAAGGGATGATCATATCCAAGAGGTTTCAGAAAGAAAATAAATGAACATATAATTATGGAACAAAAATAAGATTAAGAACACAAACAGAAAGTAAAAAGTCAGTAACTAATTCACATCTTCCAATAATAACTTTAAATATTAGTGGCTTCAATGTCTCACAAAAAGATGCAGACTAGTTGAATGGATTAAGAACAAAATCCATCTTTTGTTGTCTTCAAGAAACTCATTTTAGCACCAAAAATAGAAATCAGGCATTGTGATTCTAATATTTGACAAAATAGACTTCAAATTAAAATCAGTCAGAATAGACAAAGAAGGTCACTTCATTCTGATCAAGGGAATAGTCAATCAAGAAGTCATTACAAAAATGAACATATATGCACCAAACTGTGGTACACACAATTTCATAAAAACAGTACTACTGGACTTCAAGACACAAAATAACCTCAACTAAATAACAGTAGTCATTTCAGTAACCCCATTATATTCAATAAACATGTCAACCAGACAAAGAATAAACAAACAAGAATCTGAATTAAATGATACCATACAGCAAATGGACTTAACAGACATTCCACCCAAAGAATACACATTTTACTCAGCAGCCCATGGAATTTTCTCTAAAGTAGACACATACTGGGTAACAGAACAAATACAGAAGAAATTGAAATAATTCCATGTACTCTAACAGGCAACAATGCAATAAAACTTAAAATCAATAACAAAAGAAGCCCTAGTAACTACATATATCCTGAATGGTGAATAGGTCAAAGAAGGAATCAAGGAATAAATGAAAGTATTCCTAGAACTAAATGAAAATAAAATACAACACAACAAAACCTCTAGGACATAATGAAAATCATTCTAAGGGGGACATTTATAGCCCTAAATGATATTTAAAATATAGCCCCATTTGATATTTTAAAAAAATCAAAAAGAACACAAATCACAAATAAATGACTTAATAGTACAATGTAAGACTCTTGAAAAGCAAAAATGAACCAAACTCAAATTGGTAGGATACAAAATCATTTTTAAAACATCAGTAGCCTTCATATATACCAATAACAAGCAACCAGAGAAAGAGTTCATGGAAACACTCTCATTCATAATATTCTCAAAAATTGTGTAGGAATAAACCTAACCAATGACATTAAAGATATATATGATGAAAACTAAATCTTTGAGGAAAGTGGTTGAGGAGGACACAAGGAAATGGAAGAACTCCTGTGTTCATTGAGTCACAGAATTAATACAATGAAAATCACCATTCTACTAAAAGCAATTATATATTCAATGCAGTCCAATCCGATTCCCCATGATACTCTTAACATAAATAGAAAAAAAATCTCAACATTTATTTGGAATCACAAAAGTCCCTGAATACACAAAGCAATCCTAAGCACAAATAGCAATGCAGAGGACTGGGGGAGGGGATGACTGTACCAGATTTCAAACTGAGCGATAGTCATAAAACCTGCATGGGCTAGCAAATCAGAACATGTTGATCAATGGAACAAAATAGAAGACTCAAACATGAGTACGCATACTTTCACCCAACTGTATTTGCAAAGGTGCCAAGAACACACACTGGAAGAAAAGCAGTATTTTCAACATATGGTGTTGGTAAAACTGGATCTCCACATGTACAAGGATGAAATTAGACCTTTATCTTTCACTCTGCACAAAAGTCAGCTGCAAATGGATCAAATGCTTCACTGTGAAACTTGAAATGCTTAAACTGTTAGAAGAAAACATAGGCAGTACCATACAAGATATAGGTAGTGGAAAGGATTTTCTAATTTGGACATTAGTTGCTCAGGAATTAAGTTCAATAATAGACAAATGGGACATCATTAAACTAAAAAGCTTATGTACAGCAAAAGAAACAACTAAAGAAGTGAAGAGAAAGCCCATAGACTATAGAACATCTTCAGCAGCTACACATTTTACAGGGAATTAATAACTAGAATATACAAAAACAAAAAGAAAAAAGAATAAAGAAGACAAATGACCAATTTAAAAATGGGATATGGTTCTGAACAGGGAGTTCTCAAAGGAAGAAATTAAAATGGCTAAGAAATACCTTTAAAAGTATTCAACATCCTTAGTAATAAGGGAAATGGAAATCAAAACTACTTTAAGATTTCATCTAACTCCAGTCAGAATGGCTAAGATCAAGAGAACAAATGACAGAAAATGCAGATAAAGATGTGGGGAAAGGGGAATCCTCACACTGCTGCTTGGATTGCACACTTGTGCAAACTATAGAAAGCAGAGTGGAGCATATTAAAATATTAAACTAAAAATCAATCTAACATCTGATCCAGTTATACCCCTCTTTGGAAAATACTCAAAGGACTCATCTTACTGCAGAGATACTTGCATTTCCATGTTTGTTGCTGTTCCTTTCACTATAGCTAAGAAAGGAAAACAACCTAAATGTCTCTCAACTGATGAACGGATAATGAAAATGTAGTACATTCACACAGTGGAATTTTACTTAGCTGTAAAGTGAAACAAAATCATCAAATTCGTAGGTAAATGGATGGAACTAGAAGCTGTTCTACTAAGTAAAATAACACAGATTCAGAAAAACAAAGAATGCTCTCGCTCGTTTGTGGGTCTTAGTTCAAAATTCTTAGATGTGAGTGTATACCCTGTTATGACCATAGGAGCCAAGAAAATGGAAATGAACAATGGAGATAAGGGAAGAAGAAGGAGATCAAGAGAAAGAAATGGTAGGACACAGGTTTTATTAAGGGAAATATTTTAGTTCAAAAATCATACTGACAAATACACACCACACACACACACACACACACACACACACACACACACACACACACGTATCTGAAGGCTATATAACAGGTAAAACACAGTGCCAAGAAGGTGAAACCTCCCTTCAAATTGTTGATCCAAAAGACTCCCCAAATAATACATGGCATTGTCAAAGCCCTTGATTGCCTCCCAGAACCTAAGGTAAGATCCTGTTGCAGAAGACAGGACATGCTACAGAAACAGGACTTAGAACAATGGATGTGGAACTGGCCTGGAAGATTCCTCTGTGAAGATTAGCGCTCATGGTATCAGAGAATACTATATAAGAAAACCAATCAGTGTTCCTACCCAGCTGTAAAACCTAATAAACACAATAACAACTGATCCCGCAACCTATCTCTATTGGTGCAGAAGTAGCAGTTTTATCTTAGGGTTAATCAACAGCAGTCTAATTAGATAGAAGGCCCAATCAAGTGGAGGGAACTTATGTGTGGTACAGTAACATAGCCAAATACACATGGCTGGAAATGTCATAGATCCTAGAGAAAAACCTACTTTTGTCATATTTCTAGACCAACATTATTTCTTACTGTACTCTAAATATATATCCTTACATTTACAGGCAAGCGTATCTCTCACCATTCATCAAAAAGCTTCATTTGTGAAAGCAATGTGGATTATAACAGATTTCTACAACTTTTCAAACGCAGAGAATAAGTGTCTGTGAGATACCCATCCCGAAGTGACACACCAACAATGTAACTTCTACATCTAAGGCTCAGGGAACATAACGGAACACAGAGGAAAAAGACTATTACTGTATCTCTCAACTCTCATCTACAAAAGTTCCTCATGCAACCAATAGTGATTGACCCAAAAAGCCACAACTGGTCAAACTGCAGAGAGCAGACTGCCGAGTGCTTGTCCCTGGGCAAGACACAAATATCGTATCTCTGCCACCCAAGGCTCAGGGACTGTTGGAAAAGAGGGGGTTGAAAAGACTGTAAAATCCAACAGCGGTGGATTAACACACACACACACACAAAAAAAAAAAAAAAAAAAAAAAAGAAAAGAAAAACAAAAAACCCAGAGTTTTCCAGGTGGCTACAAGGTCGTTCTTACGAACTTTTCAGCCATGGTGACAGCATGCACAAGACCCATGCTAGCTCAAACCAGTTAGGCAAGAACCCAGCACAGAAGTGGGAAAATGATTAAGGAGCCTGAACCTTAGCTGAGGAACTACTGGCAACTGATGCTTACTGGTAGGGGGAGAGTTGGTTTTCTTTAAGGGAGTGACTCTAAATAGATTGACTAGGCTTCAACGGATGGACTTACACTAATGGACATTTGGGGACACACATGTGGCTCAATAAGTCTTAACGTATATGACAGAATGCATGAAATCCTGTTGGGGGACTATGGGAGCATTGTGGAACAGAGTCTAAATATGACCAAGATACACTGCATGAAATGTGAAAAATTCAATTTAAAAAAATTTTTAAAAAGAAAGCATACGATATTATATTTTCATTGTTTACTAAACCAAATATATTTTTATTCAAAGTAGGGTAGCAACTTATAGTTTTTATAGAATGAGGAAAAGGAAGTAAATAGAAAACTTCAATGTGATCAATTTTTCCATTCAGTTTTAGAAGTTATATGTTGGGGACTCCTGCTGTTTTGGGTTGTAGTCTTTCCATGTCCGGATAGCTGCATGCCGGCTTGGCAGGAATGGAAGGACTCACTCCCTTTCTCAGCAGGCGCCTTCCTGCTCTTCCTGACTCACCTTTTGAAGTGCCCATCACAGATACATATCCTCCCGCATGAAACTGCCAGGTTTTCCTGTGTGATAATCAGGCAATGTCTGGCAGCCTGGTGGAAGCCCACCACCACATGTAAATGGGGCATCCTACAAAGCACCTATCAACTAAGGCTTTTGCTACTGCCCCCACAGTATAAATATCCTGGTTTCCTCTAATTAATCAGAGCTGAATCACTAAGACCTGGAGCTGAGCTGAGTCACTGAATAAAGGAGCTGTACTGTATCCTGTGTCTTACTGCCTACGATTCAGTCTCTCCAGAGGGGGCTGTCCCTTCGTAAACAACAACTCACAAAGATTCTTCTTTCACCGTCCCGCACCTCCCCACGTGACCCGGCGGCCGACGGATCCCGAACACAGGAGTCTCTCCAGAGGGGGCTGTCCCTTCGTAAACAACAACTCACAAAGATTCTGCTTTCACCGGTCCCGCACCTCCCCACGTGACCCGGCGGCTGACGGATCCCGAACACAGAGGGAGTGCCCGGTAGCTTGGAACGGAACTCGCCTGGAAGCGCAGTGACCAGTACAGTCGCCAGCATCCAGTAGTTGCAGAGAGCCTCAGCAATGCGGTGGGCGATATGCGCACACCCCAGCAATGCAGAGAGCCAGGGACCGGAGCAACATCGCGGTGCGAGGGACCGCCCATAGTTATACATTAACGCTAATGGTGATCAAAGACAACTGAGCAAAAGCCACATAAGCCATTACAGAAGCCAAATATTTATGTTATTATTATTAATTCCATTTTATCTTTGTCCATACTGATATTTTAGCTATAAATAAAATTCATTCTCACTATACATGTACTGGTATATACATACATAATTTTGTACTTTTTAGCTTAATATTTGTCTAATGGTTTTACATTTCCTAACTGTTAGTAATGACTACATACTCTGCAATTGAGCAACCAGTATGTAATTTTTAACTGAAAAAACTAAATACTTTTTAACAAGTGGAGTACAATTAAGAGTAATGACTCTCTCTCTCTCTCTATATATATATACACACACACACACACACACACACACACACACACATATATATATGCACACACACAGGGGAGAAAGAAGAAAGATAAATATCACTTAGATGGTGTGCTCTCATAGAGAAGGAAACATTGTCCTTGAAGGCTAAGGTACTTGGCCAATGTGAAACAACGAATTAATACAAGAGGCATTTCAGGTCTTCCCATTCCAAGGCCACTGCCCTGCTTACTACATCTTACTCTTTTTAAGGCACTAAAATCTAGATTCAGTGATTCTGAAATATGTTGCTTTTGTTTTTAAAATGGACAAGATTTCTGTAATCTCATCTCTTTTACAATGCCAAGGCAAAATTCAACTCTACATTTATTTTTCTAAAGAAATAAAAGCTTAGCTTAAGATGTGCAGTTTTGTCATCTGTCTGATAGCTACCAAACTTTGGGACAGGCATATCACACATTTCAGTGGTGAACATATTGATGATCAAAACAGTGATAATTATCCAATATTAAGTGGTACATTCTTTTATACTTCCACTGAAAGTCCATTAGAATTTAACAATGGTTTTTGTTTGTTTGTTTTGTGTCTTATAGCAGGGTCTCAAGGCAGGGCTGGAGCTCACTATAGAACTAGGCTGGTCTCAAACTCTTGACAATCTTCTGTCTCAGCTTCCCAAGGGCTGGGATTATAGAATAAGTCATCACACTTAGCTTCCAACATTTTACACACATATTTAAATACAATATCAATTTCTTGCCAGTAGTAACAAGTTCTACACTCTCCACTGATAGAAGAGAGCACATTAGCAAGAATTCACTGCAAATGAGGAATGTAGTGGAGAATATTATATCAGTTTTTGGAAGATCGTGGCGACTAGATAAGGAAAAAACCTGCCTTTGAAGAGTTGGAAATCTTTCCACATGCTGAAGCCTTTGATGTTTCTAGACTCTCCCTTTGGTTTTCTATAGGCAAGTCAGGTTTGGAGGTAGTTTTCTACACTCTGCTACATCCAAAGGAAATAGACATAAATCTTATTTTAAAATAATCATTTCTGGAAGAGTAACAGTAACAGTAACATCCCACAAGCACAATGTATTTTCTCTTTATAAATTCATGATAATATGCGCATAAAATTCCAAATCCTCATATTAATTTTGAAATAACTTGAAATTGAAAGCATCTGCCCTTTTAAGATATGGAATGGAATGATGGAAAAAAACATAATCTGCAATGTTAGGCATAATTATTTAATTTTCAAGTAAGTTTTAAATCATTTCCAAAGCAAAGTCTTACAGTGAGGAACCATGTTAGTTTTGATAATGTTGGAATCTATAAACCCAAAGCTGAAACTTGGAAATATAATGAAGGCTCTCTGGGCTCTTTGTGTCACCTCACCTCAACATAGGAGTATTTACAAAATCAACTACTGTCCTTAAAATAGAAAACGATGATGTAATGAGGTAAACATTACTTTGTGAAATGGTTTTCTAAATAACTACAAGCAAATATGAAATACCTCACAAGTAAGAAAAAAGATCAGATACTATGAAAACAATATATCTTAGATAGGAATAATTTATAACATGTCCACATCCCTACCTTGTTGATTATCCTCAAGGTTCACCCTCTACAAGGAACCATACAAAAACCTTAACATCATCCTTGGTCCACACGTTTATACCTTCCAGCTTTTACAACATTTCTAAAATCAATCATGCCAGATACATTTCTACTGCCTTCCCCAATAGATACGCTCACATATAATCTTTAAGTCTTTATCCAAAGCATGGTTTCTGTACTCCCTTGGGTTCATTTCTTTATGTTTTTATACAGTAAACTAAGCATAAGCATTGTAAATAACATGATTTTCTTACAGAGCAAATGCTTCAGTGCTTTAGTTATGTAGAAATAAATTCATACGTAAATATTTCTATCTAAAAACTTCTCCTAAAGAGCTCATTCAAAATTAGTCACACTTTGGCACATTTACAACTAATTAATATTAACATAGTTTGAATCTTAAATGTCCCCCAATTTCCATCTGTTAAAGTTCTGATATACAGATTGATGATATTGGGAAGTACCTCTAAGAAGTAAGGCCAATGGGAGAGCTTTAAGTCTTTGGAGCATGGCATTGAAATGGATAATGAGACCTTAGCCCTCACTATTTCCTCTTTTGCTTCTTGACCATAAGATGAACAGTTGCCTTCTGCCACTCAGACTTACCACCAAATATGAACTTCACCATAGGCCCAAAGCAATAGGACAACAGACCACAGGCTAGAACTTCCCAAACCTGGACTAACAGAAATTCATAAAAGGAGCACATAGATACAACAGCAGCAGCAACACACACACACACACACACACACACACACACACACACACACACACACCATTTCCAAAGAAAAGGACTGAATACATAAGGGTTTAAAGTTACATCCATCTCCATATTGAAACTAAGAACTGCAAGAATTCAATGAAAATATTTTAGCACTGAATGGCTATTTTAATATGTCAAAGAAATTGGCCCCTCAAAGAAAATAAATTGTTCCTAGATCACATTTGCTTGGTAAGCCTAAGCAGCAGTAGAACCACAAAAGAAACAGATACCTATAAAATTATTTCTGCCCAAAGCAAAAGTATTTACTTCTCAATTTCTTGTTATCACTTAGCAAATAATAATTATAGAAATTAGTATTTTGAGTAGCAAGTGTCAAGAATTAAAATTTTTATAATAAAAATATAGCTTAGGTTTTTAGTTTACTATGAAAATTAAACTTGATATTTATATTATGAATAAGAGCACAATGTTCTTAAATTTTCTCTTATTTTTTTTTCAGTAATAAAAATGTGATTTGTTTTGAAATACTGTTTGCATGAGAGGAACATATAAACTTTCTGTGCTGGAACTGGTCCCTGAATATAGTTTCTAGTCTAAATCCTGCTATTTGAGGCAAACTAAGAAAAAGAACAATTTTAGGGGCTCAAATAACATTCTTTAAGAAGAATACAGTATAATAAATTCTGTAATAATCAGAAAACACATTGTTTAAACACTATACTGTAGGATGATTATATAATTCATTTTTTTACAATATGAGTAGAAATACCCTAGAGAAATGTTCTGATAGTAGTAACTAGCTCACCATTATAATGGTAAATATTCACTTTGTGTGACAGTGGAAACGGAGCAAGAAGGGGAAAGCCTTGTGGAATTAGACCTCTTCCCATAGGAACTAGTATCCTTGAAAGATATGTGAGGGATGGCACGGCTCTTACAGCATGAGCTAACACGGTGCAGTTCCTTACTTAAGTTAGTGCGATGCTAAGGAAAGATACTAGCCCTCTTCCCAACTCCTCTGTTCCACTTCTCACAGATACAGAGATAGCAGAGGAGAACTGACTTGGCAAAGAACCAGTACTGTTTCTGGGGTGAAGAAACAAAACATTGAACTTAGAAACTTTGAAATCAACATCTGAGTAGACTATCCAAGTTTTGTTTGACAATTTTTACAAGATGCATTAGTTTACAGGAAATGAAATTTGCAAATGATATGGTCTGTCTGTAATGCAAAATAAGGTTTATAGATGCATGGTATTTTATTCAACATATTAATAGGCAACAGGAGTGAGTTCTAAGAGACACTAATATCCTGAACTGCCAAAATAACATTTCTCTGTGTCTTGACACAGAGTTTAAAATACCCAACCTTCGTCTACAGACAAAAATAATCAAGGTGTCTCAGATGGGAGCAAATGGCTCCCATTTTTGCATTGTCAGATAAATTAAGCACATACGAGAAAATTGGTTTCATTTTCTCTATTCAAAAGGGGAAGATGCCCTCCAGCAGAGTGAAACATTACAGTCTAGAAATTATTTATATTTGGTTTGGAATATTATAATAAAACATCATATCAGGATTTTCTGTCTACAGGTAAAAGAAGCACTACAAAATCAAAAATCTCAATTGAGGATTTTTATGAAAAGTGTTGAAAGTTTTCTGCTTTTGAAGTTCCATATTTTCAGAAATAGAGAAATGTTAATAAAGACATTGTTATCCCTAATTCTCAAAATCCTAATGATGTATAAAGACTGTAATATGGAAGTCTTGCTTAAAATAATATTGGTTGTTATAATCTCAGCAGTTTCTAATGGTAGAACCTAGATTTTCTAGCTAGAATCCATCATGAGTTCATAACTATAAACAGTTCTTACAGGCAGAATAACATATAAGATAAAATCAAAGGGCAGGGAATTAGCTCTGGAGGCTTTCATTCCAAGGTATAGAAGAAAAGATAGCTCCAGAAGGGTAGGGGAGTATACACAGAGTTGCCAAAGAAAGTTTTCTGAAGCTAAAAATGATAAAAAAGGAACGCAAGTTTCTGCTGTAGTACCGTTTTCAAATTAACATCTTGTATGACACAAGGCAACAATTTCTTGCTAAGAGTGCACAACTTTCTCTTAAGGGTGATTTGTTATGATAGGTTGAAGGAACACTAGACAGGAAGCCAGATTTAGTTCTAATAGACTACAGACTATATATGCCTACAGTATCTTTCATGGAGTGTCAGTTTCCTCATTTGGCACAGAGAGAAAATGAATAGAATTCTTTCTGACTGAAGAATCTACATAAATTTACTTTGAAATAAAAATTTAATTTATTATAAGACCTTAACCAAAATCTAAATGTCAAGATTATAATGCAAGGAAAGCTGCATCAAAGAAATTATCACCAATAGCCTTGCAATCATAGTACTGAGAAGACAGAGATCTGTAGTCAGTAGTTCAAGGCCAGCCTCAGCTACTTAATGAGTTTAAGGGCAGCCTGAGGTACATGAGACTCTTTCTTAACAAAGCAAACAGAACAAAACAGAACAGAAACAAATAAAAACTAACAAACATCCCAAAAGAATGATCCTTTTCTCCTCCTGTCCATTCATTCATTCATTCATTCATCCCATATTACTGACCATCTGGAAATGATCATTCTCATCCTTTGTTGATAAGACTGCAGAGACTAAGGTGGGAATGAAAGAAAGTGATTTAGAGACTGTGGTGGAGCTCCGTGGTGTTTGTGACTGAAACACTGGCAGCAGAGGAGATGAAAAACTGATTTGATTCTAGATATATTTTGTAAACATTAAGGATTTGCTGAATGATTGACTATGTTAAAAAGGCAGAAGTAGGAGAAATGGTGAGGGGCAAGATGTTTCTACAATTTCCATTTCCATGATTTTTTTCCTTTTTCCTTCCTAAAGAAGGTTATTTTTCTTTTCTCAAAAGCACTTTTAAATACAGAATTGACACTTTATGACTTACTTTAAAATTTTTAGTGAGTGAAGGAAAACATGTTTTAAAGCCATTTTTTTTTTTTTCTTTTGAGACAGGGGTCTTCCAGCAGCCATAGCTGGGAACTCTCTATGGACACCAGGGTGGCCTTGATCTCACAGATCCACCAGCCTCTTCCTCCCACTTGTGAGGATTAAAGGTATGAGCCACAACACCCAACTTTTAAAGGCTTTTTAAAATTTTTGTGTTATTTCAGATGTTTATCAGTTAAAACTTAAAGGAAATCATTTTGAGGGCCAGGATACTTCAGTCTGCAAAGTGCTTGCCTTACAATCATGAGAGTATGGATTCAATCTTCAGCCCTCACATAAAAAAGGCAGGCAGGGTGGTGCGTGCTTGTAATCCTATCACTGGTGAGAGAGAGATAGGTGGAATCCTAGGGCATGCTGGCCAGCCAGCCTAGTCTATTGGTGAGCTCCAGAGCAATGAAAGAACTTGTTTCAAAAAATAAGGTGGGGGATGGAGAAATGGCTCAGCAGTTAAGAGCACTGGCTGCTCTTGTAGAGGACCTGAGTTCAACTCCCAGCACCCACATGGCAACTAACAAGCATCCATAACTCCAGTTCCAGATGATTCGACGCCCCTCTTCTGATCTCCGCAGTCACTGCACAACACAGGTGCACTTGCATACATGCAAGCAATACACTCATAAACATAAAATAAAAATAATAAAATATTTTTAAAAATAAGGTGGACAGCTCCTATTAGCAACACTTGAAGCTGCCATCTTTCCTCCACATGTACATAACACAGACACGCACACAGGACCACATTCACACACACACACGCAATGTGATTCACAAAAACTAGAATACCATTTTGTATGCCTTTATTGACGCTTTATTTCCGGCACCACAATTCTAAAAATCCCCAAGACCTTTTGAAAAGAAAAAAACTAACACAGTCACTTTTGCTTGCTCTGGTCTGTATTTCACTTCCATTCAGTAACTGTGTACTTCATATGCTCCACATGGTTCCCTCTTCCCTTCCCAACAACTGTCCTGCCTTGTTCACGCTCTAAGGGAAACACTGCTGAGCACGTGCCTGCTTCAAGCAGACACACAATCACCATAATCAGGATCACTGCAGCTGTCGTTTTCGTCTGTTTTCACTCTCCCCGCCCCATCATTCTCATGTCCAAAGCTGACCTTCAACTCTGAGAAGCTTCAGTCTTCAGCATCGTTCTCATTACTTAGCTACAATCCCACATTCCCGGCAGCCACAACAGAGGTCGGCTCTGAATGTCATCACTCACAGCATCGAGGTCCACCACATGTGCGCAGGGAAGTACAGATGGCCAAAGACAAAGCTGAGAGCTCGTGAGGACTTAGCAAAGTCAAACGCACAGTGGCTCCCCGTCTGTTACCATATTCATAGCTGCCTCATTTTCCCACAAGCACTCCTTTCAACGATACAAGCACACTGGCAAATCCCAGCAGACAGCAACTGGATGGTATCTATATCCATCCTGTAGTTCTTGAATCTCCTTTTTCTAAGCAGCATGAGATCATAAAGACAAATGCCCAGGACATATTCTAGGCACTGAGAAGCATTTGTGTATTCACATTCCTCAACAGGTTTTAGTTTAAGAACTCAGTAAAGGTGAAGAGCAGACCTTCTCTCTGCATCTCAAAATATCAAAATAATTGGTATAGAAATTTTCTCTGTTAGGCATAACAATTCCTCTTCATAGAAAAAAAAAGTACCAAGATATATTAATAAAATTAATTCAAAAGTAAATGAATTATTAAAATGTACATATAACCACGTGTCCATGCATATGTGGTTGTACATACAACCACGTGTCCATGCATATGTGGTTGTACATATAACCACGTGTCCATGCATATGTACTTCACCGATATCACAGTTTATTTTTGCAAAGTTTTAGCTCTTTCCTATGAAGCCCTATCAATTCTTATAGTTATGATGCAAAAATGTTGGCCATTAATTAAAAATAAACATTCCAAAGTAAGTGACTTTCATTGGCTAAATTAGTTGGGAAGGAATACACATTACTTTTCACCTTCTGTGTGAATGCAGAGGCATCTCTTACAAGGGGAACAAATAAACTTCAATATTCAAATCCAAAACAGAACAGTTTTTAATGGCAATGGGTTAGTCAAAGAAATGACTGGCAAGTTAACACCTAAAGAGAATGGGATAAATTTGTCCAAAATGCAGAGATGTTTGTTAATTTCAAAACTGGTTCAATAACTAAAAGTTTTGTTCAATTGCCAGTAGATACAAAACTATCTGGTAATTTTTCCTCTTTTTCTTGGTATTAATCTCTTGGAAATTTCTTCAGTTCAAAAGTTTGACAAGAGGATGCCAAATTGCCACTGTTGTTTCCTTTATCACTCTTGTGTATAAATGTGTTTGAGGTTTACCATGCATCATTAATTCAAGATAGAAACAGAAATCTCTTCCTTTAGTTATAAAACATTAATAAGAAGAAAACATTAACAAGATAGAAACCATGGGAGAGTTAGTATTTCTAATTATTAATTTTCTCATTAATGGAACAGAAGTGATAAAACATAATCAATAGAGTTATGATGATTGAATTCAATAACATAAACCTCACCAAAAACAGAGCTGTTGATAATCACATGTTCCAAGCACTCTGGCCCTATTATTACATCATCTCAATGACCTGCTAACAGAATGGAAAATGACGTAATTAATATTTATTTCTGATACCTTTTCTTCCTGATAAACTTGGAAGTAGTGTCATTAATAGAGAATACAAAGAGAAAAGATAAGATATACAGTCTTTCACTTTTTCGTTCCTAATTTTTAATGGACTGACAGTTAACTTTTCTTCCTAGCTTTTCAAATAACTCTTCCTTCATTTTGCTTTGGGAATGATCTCAAAATGTCCATCATAACATGCTTATATTTGTTCAGTTTTAAAAAAATAAATTAGATTTTAGATTGCCATTTTATTTTCATAGGTGAAACAACAGATCTAATGTTCTTGCTAACAGAGCATTGTTACAGTAGGAAAAATAAAATTATTTGCAGATTTCAAAAGGCTATGGATAAGAGAAGTTTAGGTTTCCCTGACACTTATAAGACTGTGGACTATAATATCAAGAAGAGCTTGCATTTAGAAAATTCAGGCACATTTTCAACGCTTTCCTCTACCAATTTATAAATGGAGTTTATTAATTTATAGTTTTTGCTAAATTCACAGTATTTTTTCTTGGCATGTATTTAAGAGTTTAATCCATCAGTAAATTGAGTAAGACTGTCAGATTTTACTTCATCCAAGCATCTTACCCAAAGATTTCACAACTAAGTAGCTGATGAGAATCAAGAAAACATTTTGTAAATACAATTGTTTCATTGCCCTTTCTATCCTTTACTCCCCCCACCATGTGGTTGACATCCATAATCAGATGGAGAAAAGGCATTAACTCACAATCAAAAATATTTAGCACATATGAACTTCACAATTTTTTTCAAGATTATCCTTTTATGCTATTTATTTAGTAGTTATCTCCATGCCCTAAAGAAGAAACTGAGACAGAAAGCTCGTAACCTCTCTTCAAGCATTCAAAGGAAGAGTAAGGCAGCACCCAGCTCTATGTCTTACTAGACTCCATGTTTGCAGCTCTCTGGTTCTTCTTACACAGCTCATGGTAATCACTGAAATTCTTTTACATCTCAGTGCATTATTTCTGAAAACGGTGTTACTTTCATGACCATAAATTACTCCCCAGATCTTAAATTTTACACCATTTTAGGAAACGTTGCTTTGTGTAGGAATTCTAACAAAGGATGAGGATATACATATTTGTAATTTGGAAAATAAAAGTTAGACAGTGGTGCTGTTTAATGAGAGGCACTGTGTCAACAGCAGGAGAGAAATCTATTTCCCAAATCCATGCCTCCAGCAAAGAATCCAGTGATCATTTTGCTCTCTCTGTAGAAATTCCAATGCAACAAGTTAAGTGATATGAATGTTTCAGAATTCTAGTATCCTATGATTATTATTTTTATTTATGTAGAATCACTCTTCCACTTCCAGAAAAGTTGAATTTCATCAACTCTTTTAACAATAGCTTCTGTATACAGGGGAATCATCTTTGGTAATTTGAAAATATTTAAAGCAAATACTATCATAGAAGCTAAAGAAATGAAAGACCTGGAAAAAGAATCATATTCTGAATATATTTAAAGAAAATAAGCTTCTATTCAAAACTGGTGACTTACAGCACTGTATAGTACTCAAAGATTAAATGAAGAGCCTTTCTGGAACCACATCAGAATGTGCTTCTATCTCCTCTATGCATTTACTCCAGAATTGCTATGTCCCACTTTCAGAAAAACATTAATTATACAAAAAAAAAAAAAAAAAAAAAAAAGACGGTTAAAAGGTTATCACAGGACTGGCAAGATGGCTCAGTGGCTAAAGGTACTTGCGGAAGAACCTGACCACCTGAGTTCATTCCCCCCAGACCCACATGGTGGAATGAAAGAGCCAAGTGTTCCAAACTGTCCTCTGACTTCCACATGGGCTCTATGGGCTGAGACCTGCTCCAGGAACAAGCTGTACCTATGCAATGAAGGAGAAGAATGTTTCATAAGACCTGGGATAAAAGAACTGATCTTCCTAAAGCAAGTGACTCTAGATAGGCTGACTAGACCTCAGTAGATGAACTTGCACTGAAGTGCGTCTGGGGACACTAACTTGGCACAATAGGCCTTAACACAAATGACAGAATGTATGAATTCCAGTGCAGCTATGGGAGCTTGCCAGTGGGAAAGCAATATAAAGGTGATTAACATTTATTGAGATGCTCTGCATGAAATACACAAAAATTAAATTAAATATTTAAACAAATGATTCTTATTAAAATTCCCCTGGGTTCAGAACTATCAGAACTATCCAGTCCCAATATCTATTAAATAACTACCAGAATTAACTTTGATATAATGAGAGTAAATAAATTGTTGATTGTTAACCAAATCTAACCCTTTCTAAAGAAAATATAAGTTTTAGTAAATGATCCAAACGGAAGGTTGACTGGAATTTTCTTCTGTTGTCCTACAATTATGTCTCAATGCCTCAATTACAAACAAAATTCATTCGTTAATTAGCTTTCAGTCTACAGTAATGTGCAAGAACCTCATGTGGCAGCCAAGGTCTTTTCTAGAGCCTGCTGAATAAGACACTGTTAGACCTACCAATGCCAAACATCAGTGCACTCCCCCCCCCCCCCCGGCTTTATTGCAAGGACATGTGACTTCATAGTGAAGGTTCACAATGAGACTCTTTTCCTTTTCTACCTGGGTAGAGTTGTGGGAGTTTTCTGCTTTGTGAGGCCAAATGACAAATGTCACCAATATAATACACATGGATATTCAGGACCTTCGGGAAGGAAACTAGCATTTGATCTACCAGAATCTTTACTGGAGATAAAGCCTTGGAACACCCTTTATGAGCAGACTGACACAGAGATCTAAGCAGGGACTAAAAGGATGTTTTTGTTTTTAACTGAATCGGTGATATATAGAGCTCTAGTTAAAAAGTGATTTATTTTCTCCAGAGGAATATCACCAGGATTATAAATATCTATCAGCAGTAAATACTAACTGTGGATAATGAATATTATGTGTACCTCATGGTTGCTTTATGACAAGTGAGATTTAAAGAGAAAGATATTAAAACTTTTATCTTTTTCAAAGAATGCAACAGAATGCATCTCAAGAAAATTCCTTTAACATGAAAATTATAATATTTGGCTGAAGAATTGTCACAGTACTTTCATACCTTCTAGTAATATCCATTTTTCATTGGGGAAAACAGTTCATTGTTTTTCTAATTATGTTAATTCCATTGTCCACACTCTGAGTCTGACTGGATAGCTCGTTTGTTTATAGGCACTAGCAATCTGTGACCATTAATGAATGTTTATTCTCTTTGAACTATGAACCACAAGTATACATCCCTCATTCCTTCCAATAGCTCCTCATGCCAAGAACATTCAAATAAATCTGAATAATTGTGTCCTATTTTCCAACCTGTAGTCTTTAATTTTCCAAGATTAGCATATTAACAATGCTGATTTTGTTGTGAAGCAGATCTGAAGTGATAGTCAAATTTGCCACTTTCCCATCTTCAGGTTAGCACTGCAGACATGATCCAACCAACTATGTAATGAACAATTATCAAGTCTCTATTTTTTCTTACGTGTGTTTACGTGTATATTTCCTTTTTCTTTTGTAGTGCTAGGAATCAAGTTCAAGGCCTCACACATGCTAGGAAAGCACTGAGAAATATCCCAAACTCAAGTTGTGTTTTATTGAAATTTAAAATTTTATTTTTCTATTATTTTTTATGTGTATGAGTATTATACCTGAATACAAGTTAACTGGTATTTTACAGTGCCTGAGGAGGCCAGAAGAGGATGTCAGATCCCTTGGAACTGGAGGTATGGATGGTTGTTAGCCACCATGTGGGTGTTGAAATTCAAACTTGGATCCTCTGCAAGAGCAGCCAGTGCTCTTAACTGCTGAGCCATCTCTCCAGTCCCAAGTTGTGTATTATTTCAATACAGTGCTCAGACTTGTTTCTGCAGACAGTGTGAGTATCAATTAGATAATAATGTTCTTCAATGATATGGCAACATTAAAAAGTTGTTTACTACAAATTTATGACTCAAGATTGAAAATAGGAATAGACAAAAGAGACCTAGAGAAAATGCTTGATATTTTCACAGAAAGGTCATTTTTAGCTATTTGAGCTAACTCACACTATCATCAAATATTATCTTCTAAGGGAATTATCATCACACAATATTAATTGAGCTTATGTTTAGTTTCATTTCTTAAAATTGGACTATAGGTGCAATGAACAATATAATCAAAAGCACATGGGGAGCTTTAAAAACTATCCCGAACTTCATTCAAGACATGAAAAATGAGCAATAATAACAATTATTTTATGACTCTAAATAAGTAGGTTTTTTTAGTTCACAATTTGAAGGAGGTCTGTTACACATGAAGTGTTAAACTAAAATCCTAAATGAAAAATTTTGCATTCATCTAGAGGAAGCATTTCACATTCTCATCATCTCTGAAGCTATATTTACCTTCAAATTGTTTTATAGTCACCCAAGTGTTCTTTAAAATTCTCTCCCTCCACCTGTTCTAATAAATGCATCATCACCACAGTGAAGACTGTGCTGTGCAGAGCAGTCAAACAGGTGTCTCCTCACACTTGGCACAGTGCATTTTAAACTATCTATGTAATACAATCATCTCTCTTCATTTGGGGAAGACTTTGAATGAGAAGCCATATGTAATGTACTTATGACTTACTCAATTTACTTTCCATTTTTGAACCATGTATGACAGTTTTACACTATAATGTTTCTTGAATTCTTTTATTTTTTTGTTTTTATTGAACTTTTGTGTATTTTATAGAGAATATCTCAAAGCATCTTTATTCTCTTTCCCACCAGCATGCTCCCACACCCTCCCCCACACTGAAACCCATGTTCTTTGTTATCTGTATTAAAGCCCAATGTGTCAAGTCAGTGTCACCAGGTGTTCCCTTGGGCAAGTCCATCCACTGAGGTCTAGTCATCCTATCTAGAGCATAGAACTTGGGAAATGAACAACAAACCCCAATCTTAGCTGTGGAAACATTGGCAAGTGCTTGCTGCTGGGTGAGGAAGAGTTGATCTTCCTAAAACAAGAGATTCTAGCTAGGCTGAATTCTTTTATTATTTATCTAAAGTCTTAAATGGCTGTTTCATAATAACTATCTGAAAATTAATAATATAAGACAATATAAATAAATCTGTCCACTTTTCTAGACCATAGATAATTAAATATAAGGATAATATTTAAGTTTTAGTTTATGCTTGTCATTACTATTGAATGTACTACACCCAGTAGAATATTTGAGGAAAATTTTAAATGCAGTATGCCTGATCATGGAAAGAAATTATTCAAGTAGCCAATTCAGAGAAAGATACAGATTTCTATCAAAAGCATTTAATTGAGTTTCATAGAAACCACTTTATAGAAAGAATTACATAAACTTAGATTTCTGGAAACGCATTCTCTAATAGCCAAAGCTTCATCAGTGTCCTGCTATTTTAAAATTATATCTGATAACCAAAGCTACATTTCCTCAGACAACTTAGAACCAAAATTTAGACAGACGTGATAGTGTCCCTATGGAAATTCGAGCATGCTGTTGCTTTGATTTTATCTAAAAACTCACAGCTAACCTGTAAATCGAAGCAACCCTTTTTTGGATCACAAAATGTTTTTAAATCATGTATCCCTATTTATTACCTTCATACTTTCATGTTTGGGGCAATATTTATTTAATCTCTTCAACCATAATTTTCTGGGTTGATATTTGTGATTATTAAATACTATTTCTGTCTAATGTACTTCAGTAATTATTTCCTGTAATACTTAAGATGAAGACGGTCATCCTTCAGAAGAAGGACATGGAAGCAGAAATGTATCAGACACACCTAGGCTGCTTTTCTTCTTTTAAAGAGGGTAGACACACTTGCATTCTCACTGCAATAAATGTAAATTTCTATTTTACTGTTCTTTCAAAACCATGGGACTATCTAATTTCTTTAAACTTTTTTTTTTAATTTGGTAGTTGAAAATTGTTATACCCTGTTTCCCCTTCTTAATATATTTTTATTTATTTGAAAATTTCATGCATGTGTAAAATATCTTTTATACTTTTATTGATTCTTTGAGAATTTCTTACAATGTATTTTAATCATGTTCAGATTCTCTCTCCCAAATCCACCCTACTCTACTACTCCCATCCACTTTATGTCCTTTATTTCTATTTTTAAGGACTATGGAGTTGAATTTGTGTTCTCCAAATGCTCTTGGGCACTGGTCCATCCCCTGGAGCCTAGCCAACCCATCCAGCATCACGCGCTCAACAGAGTTTGTCTCTTTATTTCCCAGTGGCTATCAATTACTATGGCTCTTCACCTAGGTTGGAGCTTCCTGACCATCTTCCCCATCAATGCCTGGTTTCTAATACTTAAGATGAAGACGGTCATCCTTCAGAAGAAGGACATGGAAGCAGAAATGTATCAGACACACCTAGGCTGCTTTTCTTCTTTTAAAGAGGGTAGACACACTTGCATTCTCACTGCAATAAATGTAAATTTCTATTTTACTGTTCTTTCAAAACCATGGGACTATCTAATTTCTTTAAACTTTTTTTTTTAATTTGGTAGTTGAAAATTGTTATACCCTGTTTCCCCTTCTTAATATATTTTTATTTATTTGAAAATTTCATGCATGTGTAAAATATCTTTTATACTTTTATTGATCCTTTGAGAATTTCTTACAATGTATTTTAATCATGTTCAGATTCTCTCTCCCAAATCCACCCTACTCTACTACTCCCATCCACTTTATGTCCTTTATTTCTATTTTTAAGGACTATGGAGTTGAATTTGTGTTCTCCAAATGCTCTTGGGCACTGGTCCATCCCCTGGAGCCTAGCCAACCCATCCAGCATCACGCGCTCAACAGAGTTTGTCTCTTTATTTCCCAGTGGCTATCAATTACTATGGCTCTTCACCTAGGTTGGAGCTTCCTGACCATCTTCCCCATCAATGCCTGGTTTCTTTCCGGCTGGGTCTTGCACATATCTTGTGCATGCTATCAAAAGCCTTCTGAGTTCATATGTGCAACTTTCCTGTTGTGTCTGGAAAGCACAATACCCTTGCTTTCATCTGCCATAGCTGGCTCATACTAATTTTCCACTCTCTTTTCCAAAATGATCCCTGAGCCTTGGGAGGAGAGAGTTTGATTTAGATGTCCCATTTAATACACCCCACTCCCTCACCTCCAAATCCTAACAGGACCACTTGATTACATCTCCTCCAAACATCACATAGTTGTTTTTTTTCAATTTTTTAATTTTATGTGTATGCATATATTGCCTGAATGTAGGTCAGTGCACCCGTGTCGTGCAATGCCCGTGGAGGTCAGAAGAGGCTGTCGGATCCCCTGAGACTGGAGTTACAGACAGTTAATAGCTACCATGTGGGTGCTGGGATTTGAACCCGGGTCCTCTGCAAGGACAACCAGTGCTCGTAACCACTGAGCCGTCTCTCCAGCCCCCGTTTTGTTTTTTTAAACCACTGAGTCCAATGGGTGCTTCTAGTATATTCATGGGTATTCTCTCCACATTTGGTAGAGCATGGACAGCTTAACAGGGATCACATCCCAGGAAACACTGACTGTCCTGCCACCAGCAGCCATCAGCTGCCACTCAGCCATCGGGGACTTAATGAGTCACTCCCCCATCTGTTTGAGAATTTTGAATAGGGCCTATGACTTGTCCTGCCATGGGTACTTGGCCCACTTAACAGTATCGAATATGAGTTCTGATTTGCCCTGGTTTTAAAATTTTCTTTGAGGGAGGGTGTAGTGGCTCACACTCTCAATCCCAGCATTTGTGAGACAGAGATAGGTGGATCTTTGTGAGTTCAAGTCCAGCCTGGTCTACATAGTGAGTTCCAAGCCAGCTGGGGCTACTGGGAGACCCTGTTCAAAAAGGCAAAAACAAAAACAAACAAACAAACAAACAGAAAACAAATCCTCCGTTTGGCACTGGAGAGATTGCTCAGTGGTTAAGAGCACTAACTGCTCTTGCAGAGGACCTGGGATTGATTCCCAGCACCCACATGGTACCTATTAACTGTCTTAACTCCAGTTCCAGGGGAATCCAAGGCCTTCTTCTGACCTCCACCGCACTGCATGAAAGGGGTGCACTCACATACATGCAGGAAATACATTCATACACATAAAATAAAAATAATAAATAAAATATTTTTTAAAAATTCTTTGAAAATTATTGAAACAACATTTTTCAAAGATTTATTGGATATTTACATTTTTATGAGCCGTTTCTTCTCATATCTAATAATTATATTTATTCATAGTTGTCTATAACAGACATATATAACATATTAATGATTTTATATTTTTAACTAATATGAAAGTATCAAACAAAATGAATGAAGGAATAAAAAATGTATATAAGAACTTTTAAATATCATATGCAGGTTGAAAAAAGAAAAATGAATGCTTTTGAAAATTATTTGTTACAAAACTTTACTAGGGGAAAATGAAAATAGAGAGCTTATCTGAAGATTTTAAAAGATATCTGAAAAATTTAGAATTATACATTTAAAACACAGACAACATATTTTCTTGAATACTAACATACATACTCTTTGTAACATGAAAGGACTGAAGTTTACATCATTTTTTTAAAAGTCTATTTTGGGTCTTACATTTAGCAATCATTAAAATATTAAATGAAAACAATATTTAAGTTATCTTTGGATTTTTCAATATTTAATCTTTATTGTACAGATCCCTTTAAAACAAGTCACTCATTACCACTCTTTGACTTGGAGAAGGATCTTGGATAATTCATTGAATAAGCTCATTTTCTCCTTAATAGAAGATTTAAATATTGACCTTAAATTCTATTAATAGGACATGTTCCATTAAAACAAATTAATAAAATTCAAACCAAAATCAGTATGCTAGCATATAATTGTTAGTATTCCCATTGTGCCATTCCCTATTTTAATTACTTCATTAGGTGAGACCCTTTAAATTGTGAATGTGTTTTGTCGAAGAAGTATCTATTATCAGATTAGTAGATTCTGATGTATGTAAATTTAAGAAGCTAAATAATTTATAAGGTCAGAGGGTACTGACATTTAACATTAAGTCCTATGCACTACGTCTGAATTTCCAGTGTAGGTATTAGAAAAATATAGCATCAATCATAGAAATTCATTTTGTATATTAATTTTCTGATAAATATTCCTTATATAAGTATCAACTCTAATCTATTCTGTACGTGTCTTTGAAAAGTATAATAATCATACAACACACCCAAAAGTAGACACAGAAAGCAAACAGCAAAAGGAGTGTACAAGAAAATAGGGCCATTGGGCAGGCAACCTGTTATATTGGGTGTAGATTGCCAACTTCTCCATCAATACCCAGAGACCAGTATCTTCAAAATGGTCTTTTTCTGCCTTATGTAACATTTTTCAGTTCAATCGAGTGTCCCTGTGTCAGATGTACCCTTATCAACTCTAATTATATGGGTTACAACTTGTTCTTTGAGCTAATGTTCCCACAACAGAATTCTGAACAAAGGGCAGATTCTTTTATATCCTAACATTGTTACTGGTACAATGGACAGGGAAGAACGTAATTCCTGAATTGGAATGTACAATTACAAAGTAGTTATCATTCTTATAATCTGATGTTAGTCAATATTTGCACCTGCAGCACGTTTCTAGTTTTTTTTAGGTATAAATGAAATGGTGCTTCAAATCAACATAAGCAAACTTTCCCAAAAGATTTCAGTGAGAAAGGACTTATTTAAGACTCAATTTCTAAGGAAGAAAAAATATTATTATTTAAACTGTTCTCAAATGTACCTGAATAAGTATTTCCACCTGAGAAGCACATAGGAAACAATCCCAAAATAAATAAATAAATAAATCCCTAAATAAATAAATAAATAATAAGCTAACACTGATTTGAATGGTGGAAAACTATATACTTACCATGAAAAGAATTTCAATATGGCATTTAGGGGCCTATAAGTATACTGTGGATCACTACACATTTTGCTCTGAAATTATTTAAAAAGAAAATAACATTTTATTTACTCTGCTGTGATATCACCAGCCTAAGTTTATGAAGTCGTAATTTATGAGTCATATAGCTGGGAAGCAGTGCTCCCAAAATCTTCCATTCTACAATGTAGGCACTTTCCTTATCTGTAGCACTGTATCATGTACTGCGATGATCATATTTCTCCAGATGGCCAGTCCTAGTTCACTGTTGAAACCATAGGTGTGTGTTCATTATTTAGGCATATTTCTTCCTAATTATACCAGCTGGATCTTGTCCATAATATAATGGAACAAGGTTCCATAAAATACATCTGGCTGTCTTCCCACTGGTTGTTCTCTGTTAGGCTAGAAAAATCTTAGATCCATAGAAAATCTTACAGTGTTGGTAATATCACAGTGAGCTTCATCCTTTAGTTCTGGATTTTGCATGCCTATTTCTTACTGTTGGGAAATTACTGAGTTTTCCTAATAGTTGTAGTACAAAATGCTTATATAATTTTGCATATTGCTATTTGTGCAGGATTACAGTCATTCAATCAAATTAATGCTTTCAATAAATAGTCACAATAGACAGAAACATTATTCTTATCTACGGTTTGAATCAAAAGGATCTGTCTTGAATTGCAAGCAGACAATCTGTTTTAACGTCTATTGTTAAAACTTTAACAATGTACTTGTACTATAGTTTCCTATCACTATCAGTTTACATATTGTACCTTCCAGCAACAAAGATGGGCACAGAATGGTTATTCCAAAGATAATGACCAGGATAAATGGCACAACAGGAACAAAGCCTATACTTATCTTTTGATGAATTTTGTATTTACTAAATCAGGATAGCCAGGCTTTGTCTCCAGTGATGAGAAAGTTCATAGGCACTTCCTTTCCATTCAGGAGAATTTTCAAATGCATTTTGTTTTCAATAAGATCTAATTTAGTCTACTAAAATTATGTCTTGGTATTTGTCTTTGTTCAGATAAACACAGGGACTTATGTCTATATTTAAGTTGAAGGTGAGAGAAACTGTGAAACTTAGTCATAGATATTGGAAAATATGCCCACATTAAGCATGGATAAAGTAATTTATGAGGGAAAATAAACTTCAGTCATCTATTTCCGGTGAAAAACTATTTGCAGACTTTACAAAATAGTAAGATTAATTATATTTGAAAACATGTAATCCCTGCACAACTGTGACTTGTACCCTTTTAACTAGACAAAACTATGCTACATACATTTCTTTTTATCTTCCTAATAATGAAACTCTTTGGCTATTTTCAATGTTCTTTCAAAGCTTAAATTTCAGTTTGAAGTCTTGCTTCCCAATATAGATTATTTTGGATCTTGTAACCATAGCTAAGATTATTTTCTATTTGTTGAGAATAAGAAAATTAAGGCAAGGGAAAAATCAAAACTACCAGCTGGAAATATGTATTGTTTTTCCTACATAACCTAGGAACAAATAGAAATGTGACAGCTAACATCAATGCTATATTAACCAAACATTAACATTCACTAAAAGAAACCAGAGATTCCTAGAAAAGGGCTGATGTTAGGAATGTGAGAAGATATCTATTCATATGCTTAGGGCGTGTGTCAACAACAACAAAAAAGTGTTCAAAACTTGGCAGAAGAGAGTCTGCCTGCTCCATCTTGCAACAGTTTTGAGATTGGAAAGAAACATGATTAGAAATGCTCAAAACATGTCAATAATTTATAAAACAATGTATCTGAATTATATTAACAAACAGAATCAATTCTTTACAACTCAAGATCAGTCTTTTAGAACTGAGAGGAAAAGGAAACAAAGAATTGATCATTTATGAAATTAATGAGGGAGGATTCTTTTTGTTTGTTTATTTTGTTAGTCTTATTCTGTTTTTTCAAAGGGTCTCCCATCCCCAGCCTGTCTGGAACTCACTATGTAGACCAGGTTGGGCTCGATCTCACAGAGGATTAAAGCATGGAGAATTCTTTAATAAAATTAAAATGTCATTGTTTAGAAACACTAATTAAATAATAGATCAAGACAATGTTCATGAATTAATTTCATTAGAGTGAATATTTATAGGAAATTTATAACATAAAAATACATATAACAACACAACATTATTGAAGAACTTTAGTGTGAGTGAAGTGAGATGGCTAGAAAGCAGATGTTTCCTGATAGGATGCAAAACAGAAAAAGTCCAAACATGAATGTGATCACACCTCTGGCTGTGACTATAGTGCAATGGGAATAGGTAGTTACACGAATCATGAGAAATAACACCGTCAGGTGCAAAATGTTGAAAGTTGAATTCATTTGTGGTGACAATTATCAAAATGTGGGGTAGGATCCATTAATGAATAGAAAAGACATGGAGTTTGATAGGGGTAAGAGAATCCAAAATGTAGGAGGTTGACAAGGGACACACATTTCAAATAAGGATTGTGAAGGTTTTCAATATAAACCAGTGATAAATCATTGAAGAGAATGGTATGTTTAACCAGGCTTAAATACTATGCATGGTATACATGTGTAGAAACACATTTTACAGTTTCTATGCACAACTTTAGTTTTTATGTATCAGTTAAGTAAATACATCCTGCTGTGGTGGCATAGGCCTGTATTTCCAGATATTGGAAGGTTAAGGCAGGAAGATCATGACTTTCCTTGTGCTACAAGGAAACCCATTATCTCAAAAACATTAATTAAAAATAAAAAAATATACACATAAAAATTCATTAAAATGAGCTCATACTGTTTGACTCTTGATTTGAAATCAAGCTGATAAAAACTTATTTAGAAAAAAATTGAGAAATCCAAAAATGGAAAGTGAGTATTAGATACTAGTAAGGACTTTGGTAGTGCAATATGGAATTAAATGTAGAATTTACTGATTTATTTCATAAAGTGATATGGAGCCCTAACCCCCAACACTTCAGAAGGCAGCCTTATTTAGACAGAAGCTTGGCAGAAATAGAGTTACATGAGGTCAATTAGCCTCAGTTGGAGGCTGAAATCATTAGGGTGCCTGATCTAATATGACTCATGTCACCCAAGATTGGAATAGGGATGGACACAAATAGAAGGTGCATGTTGAGACACTGAGAACAGAGAGCCACGTGGAGCTAAGAAGTTTGACCAACTCCCTCACAGCACCTCCAGAGCAGCATGAGTGATAAAGTTTTCAGTTTGGACTTCCAGCCCTCTGATGCTAATTTCTGTTACTCAAGTCAAACAAAGTACATTTTTAAGGCAGTCAGGAAAAACTCAGTCACTATTCAACTGTGCTTAATAGTTGGAAAGGCATTTAGAGTATTTATACATGGAGTACATGGACAGTATTTCCATTGAAATTATCTCTTTCAAAAAGGGAGGAGGGTGGAGTAAAAGAGACGGTAGAAAATTAGAAATTCTTCATAATTATTGAAGCTGATAACGGGTATATAGAGCACATTTAGTATATGCTTGATTTGCCATGACTGAAAAGGTCCCGAAGACAGGCTTAGCATAAATGAGTGAATCCATGAAATCCAAATTTGGGTTTAAACATAAGAGTACAGCCGAACTTAATGCTGCTTCCCAAACTGCATTCTGCCTTGTATGGTAAACAACAAAGTTCAGAACCAAAGGACAAAACTGGAGGATATGGCCACTCACAGATTTTTATCGAGATGTTTATATATAAACCAACACTTCTCTACAGCTGATAAACTAACTCTAACCACTTTCTTAAAAAGTTCTTACACATACTGGGTAAAAAATGTGAATAGCTTCCAAATCCAAAATACCATATTAGAAATTTATGTATAATACATACTCATACATAATTTTATTGGGATTATTTTGAGTACTTCAAGGAAAGATGAAAACTTAAAGCCCATTTTAACATTTAGAGATTCAAAACCATCAAACCTAGAAGGATTAGAATATCTGGAATTCCCTGCTCTACTCTGGTACTGTGAGATGACACAGACTGTTCCTTCTTTTGAAACTAATATTTGAAATATAAAGTCATTTTAACCTTTAATAAAGATAAGAAAAGGTGACTTACAGGTCCAAATTAGTTTTCTGAAAAGTCAAGGAATGAAAGACTAACAGATATTTTAGGTGTCATTTAAAAAAATCCAAATTTTAGTCTCTTAGTCAAAAGTCCTGTATAAGGAACAGGGTTAATCAAATAGAATCACTTCTAGGTCCTTTATTTTGTTCCTCACTAGTTGCCAATACCAAGACAGAGTCTCTGGAATATGGATAAATGGCACTTGCCTTAAATAGCCCGTATTTTGTTTCCTCTTTATTTACAACTCCGAAGCGTGGTTAACTTGTATCCAGTTTGTCATGACTTAGTTCTAGGTTTCCTCTCCAAATGCGAATTCTCTCACTTTATTGCTCCTAGCAACATTAAGGAATGTGTAAAACATGCAACTCTAAGATTCTCCTAATATCCTAGCATGTATGGCAACTACTTCATGCTATTTCACATACTTGAGTAACAAAATATTAAATGATTATTCTCTAATGAAACAAATATAACTGTGGCTAAAAATCATGGGAAGCCATAGGCAAAACTACTCTAGATAATTTAAATGAATTCTTTCAAATTTTGGTGTTTATTTGGTCAGTGATACATTTTATTGTAAATCAACATTAAAATTTCTGTTTTTTTGAACAGGCAGCTCCACAATTATTAACTGAATGTGAAAATTATTTTTGAAACTTCCGTGGTTCCTCAGTCTTCATAGAGATCTCAGCCATTGGTAGGGGATAGCTTTGGCTGTAAAATGAAACATGCAACAGTATAAGGCAGAATTCAAGGGTGGCATAGGGAGAGCTATATCTACAGTCCTTATAATAAAGCCCATTTGTATCACTACGTGTAAGAGAATTATCAAGACTGTTATAATCCATCATAGTTGAAGTTACTATGCATTTTATGTCATTATTTGCCACAAATAGACCAATTCTTTCCTTATTTTCTCTAACCACCAAAATGTTTACATTACATTACAGTCTCCCGTGATGAAGAGAATGACAGGAATGCCATGCCGCGTACATTCCTGTGGATGGCAAAGAATGATCAACATTTTCTCTAGTAGCTTTTCTATTACCGTCATTTCTATTTTTTAACAACATTTTAATTGAGTTTTTGTGAATTTCATATAATAGATCTTAATCAAATTTAGATCCCATCCCGCATAACCCCCCCATCAGATTATCATGTGTTCTGTCATATATGTTAAGACCTATGGAGTCAAGTTTGTATACCCAGATTTCCCTTGGTGCAAGTTCATCCACTGGAGTCTAGTCAGCCTATCTAGAGTCATTTCCTTAAAGAAGATTTACCCTTCCTCACCCCACAGTAATAAAAGCTCAGTGGTTCCTCAGCTAGGGTTGGGACCTGATTCCCGTTTCCCTTGTTCTGTTTTGGGTTTTTGATTGAGTCCACATGGTTCTTGTGCATGCTGTCACCATTGTTGCAAGTTCGTATGAGCAAGTTCCCAATGGCCTGAAAGCCTCTGTTTTCTTATGTTCATGCACCAAACCTTGGCTCTTAGGACAGTAATAAAAGCTCAGTGGTTCCTCAGCTAGGGTTGGGACCTGATTCCCGTTTCCCTTGTTCTGTTTTGGGTTTTTGATTGAGTCCACATGGTTCTTGTGCATGCTGTCACCATTGTTGCAAGTTCATATGAGCAAGTTCCCAATGGCCTGAAAGCCTCTGTTTTCTTATGTTCATGCGCCAAACCTTGGCTCTTAGAATCTTTCTGCCCCCTCTTCCACAATCGTCCCTGAGCCATGGGTGGGTTAGGTTTAATACAGGAGTCCTATCCAAGTACAGGCACTCTGCAGTCTCTTATTCTCTAAATGGCTTTTGAGCATGATGTAATTGGGCAACTGGAGTTCAGATGTCAAGAAGATATCAAAATAGGCAGACTGGATTAAGAAAACTCACATAACAGAGCCTGATGCATGAGATATAGAATAGAAGAAATATGGAAAATAGAGATGATAAATGCATAGTTCATGGACCTCTCAAAGCTCTATTTTCCCTTTGCCATACATTTAGAAAGTTTATTAAGACCCCTTGTCACAGCTACATATGGCTATGTCAGTAACTCCTTCTCCCAGCCCCGAGTTAGGAGTGCTGTCCTCAAATTCCTTCTTACTACTTTCAAATTAGATCACGTGCCCTGGGTTTTCCTTGTTCCCCTCCTTCCTCATGTGCATGGACATTAAATATACAAGTGGGAGCAATGCTCTGAGGTATAGTGGGTCCTCTGAAAACGTTAACCTGTGCCATCTAGAATTTCTCTGTGGACTTGAATGCAAAGCTAGTTTAGACTTTCCCCTGCTTTGGTGATCTTTACCAAGTGAAAGAAAATATGAAAGCAAGCTATTAATATTATTCTTATTAATTATTATTATTTTAGATGCTTACCATAAGGTGCCACAGTGTACTTCTGAGTTAATTCATTATAATTAAGGAACTATTTGCTGGCAGTTGTGTGTTTAATAGATTTTCATAAGGACAGAGAACAATATCAAATGAGTTAATATTGTAGATGAGAATACAAAAAGAGAGGACAGGCAAGCTGTACAGAAGGTAGAATTATGGTTATGATAGGAGATCAGCCTAAGAAATAAGAGAGACTGGCTAATTTTTAATTAGGTAACAGGATAATGTTTAGAAAGGAGAATTACATGTAAAATATACAAGGATTTCTAAAACTTCAGGAAACAACAAGACAACAGGACTGAATCTTGTGTTTATACATTCACATAAAAATATTCAGAAAGCAAGCTCAGAGTAATATCAATCATAAAAGTGTGTCCCAAACAGATCATATCTGGAAAGGGGCAGGGATAGGATTACACATACCCCCGTTTGATTGAAAATATGATACAGCTGGTAACTGTCTCAGTTTATTTCCTTTCAAGTAACTATAACATGTTAGCTATAAATTATCAGTCGCTAGAAGAAAAGTTTTGAGTAGTGGTTTCAACATTTCCCAACTGCTAAATGCAATGAACTATTCTCTTAACTTTCTTTATACCTTCCCTGATAGCTTATGTGGATCTTATCTTCACTGTCAGGACTGCCTAAATGATTCATACAGAAATTTGGTCTTTGCCAAGATTATGTCAGTAACTGAAGAAAATTAAATTCTGGCCTAAGATCTCCAAGCCAATTACCTATGCTGCTCTTTACACTGTTCCAACACAGATGCTGAGAACAGAAGCCATGTAGATGGCAACCACTGGCCTAATAGTCCAGCGTAGCTTCCTGCATGGATCTTTCTATACCTCTCCTTAAAAGCATTTCATCTGTCCTATCACCAGGTATTCCTGACATCGGCAAAAGAGAATGCTGTGTAGAATGGTTCTATGCAGTAAGAAATCTTCCTGTTACAGCACTGAGGAGTCTCTATAAGGGTAATTCCTCCTCAACATGACTACAATTCTAAATACTTGCAGAGACCCTGTTGTCCTACAAATCTCTCTAGTGTGAACATTTTCAGCTCCTTAAACTGTCACTTACACAGCTGTTTTTACTTTGTCACCATATCCTCATTCATTATGGAGCAAGTGTCATATGTCCAAAATTCTGCTGACATCTAGAATGGATTACAAAATTAAATAGAGTATAGGAAAGGGGAAAGAAGTCTCATTTTATTTCTTATGACCAAACTATTATAGCTAAAGCATTTGGTGGTTTTTAGTCTCAAATCTTACTGTAAGATCTTTCTAAATAACAACAAATAAAAACAACACAAAATATTACTTAAAATTAGAAGGTCTTTTAAAAAATGGTCCTCAAAAACCACTTTGGAAAAACAACATTGTGTGCATACTTGCAATAAAATTAAACAAAAATCTTTTAATTAGTCTTCTTATTAAATTTCACTTTAAGTGAATCACTCTATCATTCTAGTCTACTGAGAAGCACAGATCATCTTAGTTGTGTACTAGATTACACAACACTGCCTCTCTAGAGATTTGATTGTTCTCTATTTCAAGACAATAAACAAGAGGTTTTAAAAGGACAAGATTGCAACCTAAACCCAGGAAAACAGGAACTTCTCCAGAGAGACCTTTCTGCTGTGTCCTCATGGCAAGCTTCCTGCTACATACTGACCCGGCAAGAATACACCTAAGTCCAATCAGATGCTGGCACCACACACTTGAACTTACCAGCTTTCAGAATCATGAATTAATGAATATTCTATTTTTTAATTACCTAATGAGTTTATGCAGTTACAGCATCAAGTTGTTAATTGTGATTCAATCATAATGTATCTTGTCATCTAGACATTATTTTCTCATATAAGTTGCATTATACCAATTCATTTTGCTATAAAGTATATTTATGTAGAAATATTCTAAGTATAACACTATTGGAAAAATTCAGTTTTTCCTCATCTAATTAACACAAAAATATATAGAAATATACAAAAAGTAGTAACAAAAATAACAAGATATCGACATACTGTGCCATGATTTATTTCTATTACTTAGATGCTATGCCAGTACTTGTTAAGTACTATTAATCATCAAGTTTAAAAGCATAATAATCAATGCTGGACTGTAATATAAAAGAAATAGCATCACTGGGCTATGCCTTTTGTTTTTGAACAAATACGCAAACTATGTGATTTACCAATGATTCAGCAATTCTTGTAAAAATATCTGTGTAATGGGGGGATTAATTAGTGACAGAAATTTCCTAATTTGTTAATTGCCACTTACCTTATTCCTACCACTATCTTTTTCTGATTATTTAATATGAATGAAGAGGAGGAGGAGGAGCAGGAGGAGAAAGAGGAGGAGCAGGAGGAGGAGGAGGAAGAGTAGGAGGAGGAGGAGGAGGAGGAGGGGAGGAGAAGCAGGAGGAGGATGAGCAGGAGGAGGAAGATCAGGAGTAGGAGAAGGAGGAGCAGCAGGAGGAGCAGGAGGAGCAAGAGGAGGAGGAGCAGAAGCAGGAGGAGCAGGAGGAGCAGGAGGAGCAGGAGGAGCAGGAGGAGGAGCAGGAGGAGGAGGAGGGGGAGGAGGAGGAGGGGGGAGGAGCAGGAGGAGGAGGAGGAAGAGGAGGAGGAGGAGGAGGAGCAGGAGGAGAAAGAGGAGGAGCAGGAGGAGGAGGAGCAGGAGGAGGAGGAGCAGGAGGAGCAGGAGGAGGAAGGGGAGGAGCAGAAGGAGGAGGAGGAAGGGAAGTCAGAGAATAAAGGAGGGGGAGGGGTGGGGGAGGAGAAAGATGGTGCAATGAGGGGCAGAAGCAGGAGGAGGGTGGAAAGCAGAGGAAGAGAAGGGGGAAGAGGAGAGTAAGAGTGGGGGAAGAGGAAGGGGAGGACGTGTAGGAGGAGGGAGAGAAATCAGAGGAAAGGAAGAAAGGAAGAGAAGGAAGGGGGAGGAGGGGAGAAGGAGAAATAAGAGCGGTAGGAAGGAGGGGGAGAAGAAGGAGGCATAATGCAGAAGAGAAGGAGGAAGTGGGAGGAGGAGGAGGTGGGGCAATAGGAGGAAAACTCTGTAGAAAGGATGGCTTCTTTCCTGTTGGTTATGTGTGTGAAAACAAAGTCTTTAAGGAGTAAAGAAGGTTGTCTTCTAGGGCTGGAGAGATGGCTCAACAATTGGGAGCGCTGACTACTCTTGTAGAGGACACGGGTTCGATTCCCAGCACCCACATGGCAACTATTAACTGTCCTTAACTCCAGTTCCAAGGGAATCCAAAATCCTCTTCTGTCCTCAGTGGCACTGAACAATTGGGAGCCGCTGCTTCCCCTGTAGAGGACCCGGGTTTGATTCCCAGCACCCACATTGCAACTACTAACTGTCCTTAACTCCAGTTCCAAGCGAATCTGACACCCTCTTCTGACCTCCGCAGCATTGCATGACATGGGTGCACTCACATAAGCGCAAACAATACACACATACATATAAAATAAAAATAATAAAATATATTTTAAAAAAGATTGTCTTCTTACTATTTACAAGTTCTTTTTGCTCTAATGAGAAACTCAGAAATTGTGATCTGTGTAATATATGAAGGCATGAGAAAAATACATATGCAAATAATAAAGTTGGACAAGAAAGGATAAAACTTAGCACGAAGGATGACTTAAGACATTTTCAGACCGAAACAGAATTTTTGAAGAAAGTTGAGCTATGGAGGGTAACACATGGACAAAGTCAGTGTTTCTCATTTATAGAAAGGAAGGCCAAGAGAAATGAAAATGTCCAGATGAGAAAGAATTTAATCTATATTAAATATCAGGAGGGACTATAGTATAAAATGATAGAATACTAGTAAAATGTTGCCAAGATAGGCAGGGTTGGGCGTGGATATGTCTAATTAAACCCTTGAAATATTTTTCTTGGAACTAAGGTCAACAGGTAAAGAGGCCAAGCCAGTAATAATAAGCATATTAACCATCCATAAAAGTGAATCAGATCATTTAAAGAAACATGAAAACACACAAAAGAGAAGTTTGCAAGCCCACATATCTTAGAAGAATGGAACCCTTACAAGCAAAGCAGCTACAGACAGGGTGGTACTCAGCAGAACCTTGAGGGCATGGAGGCCATATCTCAGAATTCAAAGGACAGGGCCACCTGACACAACTAAAAGCCTACAAAGTGGGATCCAGACAGAGTGTCATTTCAGGTACCTACCTGTTAATATGTGTCAATGACATTGTCACCCCCAGTGGCTGACAATGCTATATGCATTTGGGATCCATTACTCTTTTATTGATATGTCTCCTATTTACAAAAGATGCCCCTATCTCTGTACCTTATGTCTGTTCCTTATGCCTTTATTTTAGAAACACATGTATGTTTGGTTTCCTGGTTCAGAGGAATAAGACCAATTTGAATCATACCTTGAGTCTCACTCATATCTGACTTAGATGATATTTAGTTAACAGTTTGGATATTAGATATTAAGGTTGATTCCATATGGAGTCAAGATTTTTAAAAGAAACTGACATGCAATGAATATACTTTACATGTATGTCATATAAGAATCTGGAGGGAGCAGGTGTGGGATGCTTCAATGTTTTTGTTTTACTAAAATCCATACAGTGAATTACTAACTAAATCATGACAGTGTTAGAAACTGGGGCCTTTGGGAGATGAGGAAGCCACGAAGCAAGAGCCTTCGAGACTGCGATTAGTATTCATCTATGAGAGAAAGAGAAAGTATTTTCTTTCTCTAATTTCTACATGGCTGTCATTGACTCAGTATCTTTTTTTAAAGTCTGAACTAACCAGCATAACTTCAAACAGCCATGTTGTTCCCTTAGCCATTGCTCCTCCCCTTACATTCTGTAATGAAGGGCTGATATCTCCAAGGTGATGTAAGGATAAATGGGCTGCCTTCCAGTGACTTTCCATTGTGATTATGATAAAATGCAAGCTCCTTGCACTCATCAGCAAGTATTTAAAGAGCTGCCTCCTGCTTCTCTGATCTCATCACATCTTACACCCCATCAAAAATGTCTTCTTTCTGAAGCTGCTTGAACATATTTCTGCCTATTCAACTTTGCCTAGTCACCTACTCAGCATAGAATATGAACGATTTATTCTCATAGTTCAGATCTCAACTCTAACGTTTCTTGGCACGGTGTCTACCTTGGTTACAACCACTGTCTTATTGCAAATTGTTACTCTATATTGTGTTTTCCAGTCTTGAATTCATTATGGCAAATGTTGCCATCTACATTGTTTTTAGTCAGATGTTTTATATTTGCCAATTTACCTTCAAAAGCAGCAAGGACTATTTTGTTCTCTGGTGTGTATCGAACTTTGGAAGAATGCTGAGTGGGTACATGACTCAGTAAATAAGCCTCAGTAAAATGAGTTATGATTGAATGAAGATAATTTATTCTTTCTTTCTAAAAGAGATTCTCACTACAGGTACAAATGGATGAATTTTGAAAGTCTGTGCCATAAACTCAGCATCAACATGTTTATAGGGAAAAAATAGCTATTAGCAATATCAAACGCATAAATTAAATAATTATATAAATTTTCCCTTATGTGAGAGTAATTAACATACAAGAGATCCATAGGTCTATAATACAGTTATAATGTATTAAATAAATATTATTCATTTTTATTGGGGTTAACACGTAAGAAGATTTTTAAATTTTTAAGGGTTTTGTTATTTTTATTTTTCCAAATCTAATAGACCTAAACATGATTTATATCTTCCTAAAAGTAAAAATTGCATCCATCAGCTTATTATCTAAAACTGTCATGTATTTCACACGTGGAAAGAAGAAAAGCAAAGGCAACATAGAGCACAGATACACAATAAAACACATTTCTAGCTGGGCCTGGTGGTGCACGCCTTTAACCCCAGCACTCTGGAGGCAGAAGCAGGTGGATCTTTGTGAGATCGAGGTCAGTCTAGTCTACATAACAGGTTCTAGGCCAACTGGGGCTATAGGGAAACCCTGTCTCAAAAAGACCAAAATTCAATCAATTAATCAATCAATCACGTGTTTAAAGGGGAAATGACAGTGCAATTAATGAAACATCCACAGCAAGCTTGAAGTCAAACTTCAGTGTACTGAGCTTACACAAAGAGTATGAAGGACTAGAAAGGAGTGAGGGTTAACTCTGCAACTGAAGGGGCTATAGCCACATATCATTATGTTGATTCCTAACAAGAATTGTTGTTTTTGTGTATATGAAGAATACCTACATCCTTATGTATCCCAAATAGAATACACTAGCTATTTGAATACATAAACACAACAAACTGAAAATAATATAACTTTGCGTCAGGAAAGTTCAGACCTTACCAAGTGTCACAGAGCTGGCAGATGCTCACAGAACATCACGAGATTTACTGAAAAGTAGCCAATGGATATCATGTAGGTCAATCGATTTCAGATTGTGCTTAAGGGATTAAAAACATTAAAGTATAAAATCTTCACTGCTTACACCTTACACTGACTGACCTCTAACACTGAGGAATTAAGTAACTGTCAGAAGAAAAAATAGTGGCCTTAAACCTACCCATTGTGGACTTTTTCTTGGTTTTTCAACATTTGAAAAGTCACTAAAAGTTTTGTAATATATAACAATTCACTGGATATAAACATTTAATGTGATCTCAAATGTGCAACAGTTCAAGTCCCTCATAAAGATTCAGAGATTCCGACATTAGAGAATGATAAAATGATAAATCAAATTCTCCATTTTACTTACTGAAATGGAATCAGCCTTTCAAGTGCCAAAGACTTGAAAGACTTATGAAGAGATGCCTTGTTCTGCTGGCATCATAAATCTATCATAGCCCAGGCCAAGGTCCATACTTAACAGTACTTCAACTGTGAAATCCTAATTTAAACCCACAGTTCAATGATTTTCTTAAGCAATGACAGCATAATGTTAAAATTAATAGCATCTCTTGTAAAGCAGTTTCCCTGTAAGGCTTGTCAAAGTCCACATGTTCACTGTGAGCTGGTGTCCATCTTTGCATTGAATGAGAGGATGGGAGGAAATTAGGCTCATGTGATCATGCACGATGATATGTTATTTCTAAATCTCAAGCATAATTCAGAGCTAAACTCTGGAGCTCTGCCATGTTTCTGCATCAATGCGAAAAAAAAAGAAATTTTTAACTACATATTACTTAAGGACAATTTTAGCAAAAACATAGACTTTTTAAGTTGGTTATAGTAAACATTGTTTTGTGAGTATTTGATAAGATTTTTATTATCTCTTTTGGTTGTATATAGTTATTCACGTCTATGCTGCATGTGTTTCTCATACAAATCTCTGTAATGTTGGGGATCAAACCCAGGCTTTAACTTGCTACCTTACCATTGAGCTACAGATTCAGAGCCTCTTTAAAATACATCTAAGACACTTGATAAATATACAGACAAATGTGCTTCTGAGGGAAGTTTGAGATAAGAGAAAGTGTAAGGTAACTGATACTAGGAAATTACACATTACCTATAGATGTAGTCACTCAAACTTGTCAAACATTTATTAAGGATGTCTATATGTCTATACAGCTGTGAACAAATACTATAGAGAGATAATTTAGATACATAAATTAATATTTTATGCTAGTGCTCCTGAATTGAACTAATGTTGAATTATTTAACTATTTAGCACTCTGATTTTGGTGGTCTTTTCCTACCCATATAAAGAGATAGACTGAGGATTGGAGGCTTTAAAAAGTTAATTAGCAAATGAGCATTTCATCAGTAAATCAAATCAATTACAATGTAAACACTTCCCAAAAGATGGAGTCTATACATTGTCTCTAAATGAGGGGGAGGTGAAACTATAATGAAATACTTACTACAATCCAGTAGAGAAGTCTGCTACTTTGTAATACAATTTGAAATAGAACAAAAAATTTACAAAACAGCTACCTGTACAAGGTTTGAAATGTAAGGAGATCAAAGTATATCAGTGTTCACCACCATTCATCCTCAGCTAAAAAATTAATTGGTTTGTTTTAATGCTGTAAAAATGGCTAATAAATGGCTACTCCAAATTAACATTTAATAAATCAGTTCAAAAATCATTTATCATGTGTCTTTCATTTTTTCAAAATTAGTCACCTGTTACTGGGATAGACTGACAATGAATGAGGAATATTTGAAATATAGTAAATATTGAAAAAAAAACCTGTTGATTACTATGGGCTAAATTACCGAACAACATGTGGTAACACTGGAGTAAGAATTGTCACACCTACCTAAGAGGAAGGCAAGCAACAGGAGACGTCTCAGAAATGTCTCATTATTGTAAGGCAACTGCCGTAAACGGCCTCTCAGGTAGTTTTCATTTCTTCGGTTTTGGTTTTGTGAAGGTATTGAGGAAATACTTACTTGTTACTGTTGAAGGTTGAGAAAATACTTGATGCCCTCTGCCCCCTCCCTCTACTTTAAACAATGTGCATCAGAGTTCAGAATCTAAAAGGGAGATGCGAAATATCCCCAAGTTTCTGAGGACTGTGGTACTTTAAGCCATCCTTCATTAATGTGATGCTAGTTCAACTTCAGAGTCAAGTAAAATTCTATCACCCAGCTAGCTACTCAAGGCTAAAAATAACATCTGGAATTCTGTCTTACTGAATTTTTCAGGAAAAGAGAAGAGGGAATCTTATTTTACAAGTGAGAATACTGGAGATTTCTGAAATGTTTTCTCCAAGGTCACAAGTTTGTTGTTGTTGTTGTTTTTTATTGTTGTTGTTTTTCCATAAGATCACAAGGTGACCTTTACTACATAAAGATGACAAAGGACTGACTGACTGTCCTGACCGTGTCTGTTGATTAGCAAAGGGCTATCTGTATTTTCTCTTACACTCAGATCCCCCTATCAGCCCAGGCTTGCAAGGAGGCCCCAACCCAGTAATGCTCCCTCTCCTGTCCCATTACTCCTTTTACACTGATGCCAGTAGGAGACCGATGCTCCTCGCCCATCTCCTGTGATGAAAATCTTGAGTCAAAGCTGATTACCTCGGAGATATGAATTAACTATATTTTATCTCTTCATATGCCCCAAAGTTTGGCTTTCATACCTATAATCACTGTGTTTTCTTGTAAAGTTCACTGAGTAAACAAGACTAGCTGAAAAGGGGGAACTAGAGAAGGAGGCTCTGCCAGTCAGAGTTAGAAAGTAATCATGATGACCTTTTACAGAAAAGAGTTTATTTTAGGATTTAGACAGACTCAGAGACTTGCATAGAAAATCAGAAAGTTAAGCATGAATAAGGAAACAAAAAACAATAAATATTTAAGATGTTCCCCCAGCAGCTTGATCATCTTAAGTTTCAGTATTGCTCCTAGATGCTTAATTTAGTTACTGCTACTCTGAATAACCCTAAATAAACAGTACACCAGGATGAAAGCTCACCTCTAATGGGCCAACCCTGCAGGGAGCAGAGGGTACCTGCTGTCTATGTTTACATAGAGGGCAGTGGGGCATCATTTCCTGATTCTTGGAATACCATCCCTTCCCCCCCTCCACACACACACACACACTGGATACAGTGAATATTTAGTGGCTTAGTGCCAAACACCAATACTAAGACAGAGATGGAAGGCGAATCTTCAGTTCTTACCAGTTAATTTCAAGTCTCAAGGGGCACAGTGCATATACAGCTACCTATAATACCATCATCTGGGAGGCTGAGGCAATAGGACCTGGAGCTTGAAGCCAGACTGGCCTGTGTATTCTGCCTCAATAAGATAAAATTTGTATCTCTGAATATATGCTCAGAAGCATGAAGAGATAATAAACCACATGGTCAAAATATGGACCACAATATTGTTAAGGCTCACAATAATTTTAAATGATGCTCAAGTTTGAAGGGTAGTATATGCAGTGATTAAGACAGGACCAAACTGTATGTGTTTTTTTTCAAGTTCTAAATCACAATCTAATCACATATTGGAGTCACAATTATTTTCTAAGTTGAAACTATCTACAGTCCATTGTCAGAGAGAATTAGTCTTGATTTTGGGGACTCATGGAAAATAGCCCATAGTTCAGTCACTACCCCCAACTTCAAGTATTACTACATCTTCTAATGCTCTGGTTTTACTAATGAATCATTTTCTGGAATAGAGACCCACTGCCTCACAGGTTATGTCCCTAGTAGGCTTCCATTCACACATTCATCAGACCTCAGTAGTACCAATCAAGAATGAACATTTCTTCTGTCTTAAGACTCTATCTTTAGTACCATTAGCTCACACAAAATAAAAATCAGGTCACTAATTAATTTTTAGGGCTATCGGACAGTGGTCTTTTAGATGTAACCTGAGGGGTCATATGCTGGTTTCCCCTCAACATCAAGTGCCCTACCAAATCACTGACATTTTTTCTTGCACTTTGAGCTATGGATTTAAGAGTCCTCGTGTTTCACATAGGTAGGAAAGTTTATATACTTAGTTCAGGAGTGAACCAAGTTCAAACCAATGAACCATAAAGAGGTAAAGGTTGGAGGTTCTAGAAGAATTTCCCTCTCTTTTTAAAGAAATAGCCAAGGGCTGTGCATGATGATGCACACTTTTAATCTCAGCTCTCAGGAAACAGAGGCAGGTAGATCTCTGTGAGATAGAAGCCAGCCTGGTGCATGGCAAGCTCCAGTCCAGCTGGTACTATAGGAAGACCCTGCCTTACACACACGAAAAAAAATGTAGTCCAAAAAATAAGTTTAATCTTCCCCAGAACTTCACAATGTGAAGTTAAATGAGATTTCATCCACTGCGTAGCCAAACAGGACACTACACTTACAGAGAGGACAAGATACAGCTAAAGAATTGCAAAGAAACAAAGTTATAAAGTTTGATAATGTCATGAACTTTAGATTTAACTGTGCTAATGGTAAAATCTCTCATTTTGCAGGCACATGAGTCAATTTATTATTTTTATTGTTTTTAAGATAACTTAGGTTAAGTATTCAAGCACTCCTAGACATGAAAGATTTCTAATTCAAGAACAAACAAATAAATGCGTGAAAATATAATCCTACATGTATTGATCATTTATTAGTGAATATTTTAAGTACCAAAAATAACTGCCATGAACACAACACATTTATCTAACGGAAGAAGAACTGGAAGAAATCACAGATTGAGAATCAGCGTACTTGAATATCAACAAATAACTTACAAATGTCAGTAAATGTTTTCACATATAACTATCCTCCTTTTAGGATGAAAATATGAGATAAAAGGCATCTGAGATTGATTTTTTCACAAATAATTGAGAAAAGAAAACACACCTGCAAAACATGCTGACAGCTAACTGTAGAGTTTAGCTCTGAAGGCAGCCAAGGAAATGTGAGTCTTCAGACTACTCCAGGCAAGTCAAGCCTACACTCCCTAGAGCTCAGCAGGAATCATGAAGTCAGAATATATCTTTTAGCAATGCTAATGAGACATATTAGAGTCGTAGTGTGCACAAACACCCGTGTACCAGAAGAAACAAAATATTTAGCGCAAAATATTTCAAAAGGAAGTCAACTTTCCAAATAATTAGTTTTTTAATCCTTCATTTTAATAATGAAGTATGTAAACTGCAAAAAATAAAAAAAATTATATTAAATTTATGAATACAAAACCTAGTGTCATATATCATGTTTTATATTGATGATTCAGTATAAAAATAGCCTATTCTAGAAAGAAAGAAGCAATATACTCTAACTTAGATTCTGCCATGCAGTCAGCTCAGAGAACTCAGACACCACAGAGACCATCTGAATTTCAATTACTTCAACATTTGTACATAAGGCTGTTGAGTGATATGGCTTCCCTCAAACATGAAGAATAACATGCCTAAGTGAATGGAAACAACAATCATGCCTAGTCACTTAATCCTAGGACTTCAATGTGACCTCCTCATACTTTGCCTTATTTCAAATTCCTTTACTTTTCTGTCCATGTTTTTTAAATATTTTGAAAAATTAATATGATGAGTGTATATGGTAAACAAGTAAGTTTACATAAGTATATTATGATGTGGGATGGAGTTGGCAGAAAAATATACCATGGAAATAATATTACTTTGTAATATTCCGTAAAGTATACAGAGGTAATACCACTGTGTGAAGGGAGCACAGCACACCTATGGTGTGCAAGATAAGGAGATTACTCTTCAGCAACTGAATAATGGTATGCTCCAATTCTAGAAGCAGAACAATCTAGCCCCAAAACCCAGTTATACTGTGGAGGTGGATGGGCTGGTGGGTTTGAGTTTAATAGGCTTCCTTTTAGTGAGAATAAAACAATAACATGACTTTAATATATCTATACATATGAGTAATTTCCTAAGAAAATATATTCTTAAATGACATTATATTCATATGTTTGTATTTTATACACATACAAACTTATTACACATTGTTATGTGATACTAATTGCTTAAGTCAACAGAAACATTATTCAGGATTTCTCTCCTTGGCCTGCATATAGCACAGTAAAACATATAGGACACATAGGAATGTATCACTTAAACAGATAAAAACATATGCATTAGTTGAGATGTGCCTGGTAAAAAAACATTTCATCATTTTACATGTCTTTGTTCTTTTTATTCTGCCTACTAATATGTAACATTACACATGCTGTAGAACATATTTTCTAAAAGGAAGTGGGAGTACTAATATAAAATAAAACATTTAGCTGGACTTGACATAGACCAACTTAAGACACTTTTTGGAATATTCTTTATGACTTGATGTAGCATGTTCAAAACAGAATAAGTAATAATTATAGGTTCCCAACCACTTAAAATATTTACTTTATTTTCTAATTCATAACCAATTTTGTATTTCATTCATGTACACATTCTAATTTCTGGAGTCCAATTGCTTTTTTCTTTGTTTGTTTGTTATTGTTTTTTTTTCCCATGGGAGGGGTGATGCCTTAGACCACCTCACCACCACCACCATATAAAATCTATGATACACTTACTGCACACGGTGAAATTATTTAATATTGCTTTTTTTGTATACAGTGTATGAATTAAACACAGCATCTGGGCAGTTAAAATTTAACTGTTAGGGAAAGCATTTGAATTTGTGTGCTGTGCTTAATTGAAATGGTGGATGGTTTACTTTGGAAAATGTAGTTTGAAAACAAGTACAGAAAAGGTTATTGATGCCTTTCTCAGAGCAAATGGAGAAATCCCACTGCTCGTCACTCTTTCTGATTACCTTCCATGTACTTATGCCTTCGGCTTCTGTCCTGTCCGCTGGAAGCAAATCACAGATTTATAGTATATGTTGCAGGCCTTCCTATCTTCAGGTGTCGGCCAGCTGTGCTTTGGGAGATAATGGTTTCCAAATGACTAAGCATTATTCCCCCAACCTTTTTCTGGAACAAAAGGGTAAGTTCAGAGTCCGAAGATTTCCCCCCTGCACTTGTGGTATTTCATAAAATCCAAGGATCACCGTGCTCCTGGGCAATAAGCTCTTCTTCTTCCGTGAAGCTAGACAATAAATCCAGAGAGCTTACTGCTCAAAAACAAGGGAACTCTATTGGAAGCGCTCCTATTGTTAATTGGTTTTGATGTGGCAAAGGCCATGCTGATATATGTGACTTAGAAGATGTACTCATCATAGACCTCAGCTGTGAGGATGGCAGGCTTTTCAGTCATGGCCCTGTGAAGCTCCTGGCCATTGAACAACTGAATTCTGTTGTCTTCCACACCATCCATGTGCTTCCCTAGGATTTGAATTCATTTTGAGCTATTCTCTCTTTAATGGTGTTTTTCTTCCCTTTTTACAAGTCAATCTGTGCTTCAGACTTAAGGAATGTGTCTCTTCACAAAGCAAGCAAAATGTAATGTACTTTTAATACCAGAGAAAAATGTTCCAAGCATTTCAAAATACTGCTAATGACCAACTAAAAGCACAGTTCCAGCTATTAGCCAAGTGGAAGAAAGCCTGGGCTTAATTTCCCAGAAAAGGCTGATGTCGATGGTAAGTAAAGCTGCATGTTATGAACCCCTATAAACTTTTTAATGTAAAAATCTATAACACAGACATTAAGGTGTAAGTAGCTTGCAAGGTCTGAAAAATTTTATTAGTCATTTTCTTTTTGATGGTAGATCTCAAGTAAGAGTGGTCAGAAAATAGATACAGGGCATAGGACAGAGGGGACTTGACATTTTAATAACAATTCCATTAAAATATATGACCTCACAGTCCAGAAAAAAAATCAAGAATCAATAAGTATTTTAAATTAGGCACCTGGCATGTTGGGAATTAATGTGTACCTCAGAACACTCAAAGAATTCAGCATCATCCCAGGACATACGACTCAAACGTACTGGATTCATTGTATGAAAGGTTCAAACAGAGTTCCCTCAAGACAAAAATAAATTTAACTGAGGTTAATACTGACTTTCTCCACAGTAGAGAACAGTGTCTTCCAGAACTAAGAGAATGATTAATATTTGTAAAAACATTAATACAAAATAGATTTCAAGATACATGATAATTTTATTTCTCTTTAATGCTGACTGAAGTATATTGATACTCTGTCACTGACTTAAATTCAGAAATAGCAAACCTGTAGTGAATATAAAAATGGCAACAGTAACTTCCATGTGGCTGGTACACACATACTACCTCCCACAAATAGCCTACCATCCCATGAAAAGATGTACTTCCTCCTCCAGGCATCTTGCTCACTAGATTGGAGGGTTTCTTTTTAGGTGCTATTACATAGTCTTCGTCTGGGACACTTAGAACTTTGCAAAACTCCATGACTCAACACTAAATAAGTTTAGTCTTATACAGTGGAAAGAAGGGCAGAAAATCTTTGCTAACTACTACCTGGCAAAGGTTTAGCATTGAGAATATGCAAGGAAATTAAAAAAAAAAAAAGTTAACAACCATAAAGCATGCAATCCAGTATTAAAATGTGAAAAAACACCTGAATGGGCACTTCTCAGAAGAAAAAAAATTCCAACGATTTTTTTTTTTTTTTGGTCTTTTTGAACCAGGGTCTCCCTGTAGCTCCAGCTGGCCTGGAACTTATTTTGTAGACCAGGCTGGACTCAAACTCACAGAGATCCACCTGCCTCTGCCTCCTGAGTGCTATCCACAACTGGAAAGTATACTTTTTAATACTTTATATAATTAACCATGAGGCAAATGAAAATAATAAATGCCTACAATGAGAAAGAACATAATTCTAAAATTCACAATAGTAAAATAACAACTACTGGCAAAGACAAAGTGAGATTTAAATGTTTGTGGAATGTTCATAGCACAGAATAATTTATATAATTTTAAGCTCCCTACAAATTAAAAAGAATGTAAATTATTTTAAATTATTAGTAGGATAATACAGCTATAGTAAACAACAACTTAGAGTTTCCTTGATAATCTAGAACTAGATCTACCAAATGACCTGGAAACCCAACTATTGAATGCACATGAATATATGGATATATCTTTTCTGAGCGGAAACGAGATGAGCACGTCAGAGATATCTGGCTATGATTAGTGGAACATGACTTGTAATATAGCTAAAATACAGACTCGTCCAACGTTCCGTGAAAAAGTTGTTAAAGCAAATGTGGTATATAGAGACAATGGAGTATTATTCAAGTATATAAAAAAGAATGAAATCACGAATCATGTAATTTACAGGCATATGCTTGCTTAGAATTGGAAGTTATTATGTTAAATGAACTAAACAAGGCAGAGAGAGATGAGTACTACATGTTTGTTTGCATGTAAAACATGAAAAATATTGACCTGAATGTACAGTAATGAATGACAGATGCTGGGAAGGGAGAGAAGCATACACATCAAGGGAGGCTGGATTGATCAGTGCATACTGCATGCATACAGAAATAACACACTGAATGGCGTTAATAGCTGCAATAACTGCATGCTAATCAAAACTTAAAATTTTAAATAAGTTCTCACTCAATATCCCAAGCTGGCCTGGACTCACTATGTAGCCCTGACTGGTCTCAAAGTCATGGGAGTACTCCTGCTTCAGTCTTCCAAGGTTTGAAATTATAGGTGAGAGCCACCATAAACAGAAAAAAAATGAAAAAAATTTAAAGAGTGCTCAATTTTATATGAGACAGCTTTATCTTATGCCCTACCCCCAAGGCTAAGGAATCATTTTTGAAGGTGGGAGAATTTTTAGAACCAAAGGCAGTGGACTTATGCAGCGAAACAGTATTTGCTGGACATGACAGTGCTGTTGTGCACATGAATTCATAGTGGCTATGACGGCATGTGCAAGACTTGTACAAGATCAGGCCATCCAATCTACCAGAATGAATGCAGAGGGGCTCATTATGCCCCACCACTAACTTAGGAGCTATTGGCAATTGATGGGCACTGAGTGAGGGAGAGTCGGTTTTCTTCAGGGAAGCGGCCTCTGAGCAATTACCCAGCAGTGGGCTGACCACCAAGTCGACTCAGTAGGTTACGAAAGAAAGTGAATGAAAATGGAAAGGAGTAATGGTCGGAGGGATGGGGAGAGACTGGAGGGGATGAAAAGGGGTATGAATTTGACCAAATATTTTATGTACATTTAGTGAAATTCTCAAACTAATTTTTTAAGATTAAAATGAATAGTTTTAACAGGGGTATTGTTAGGTACAATGGTTTAAGCATTGATCTTTCTAGTTGTTGCATCAATTCCTGATCTAACCACTGCCCTTTCCCACAAACTATAGATCAGCAGTAATTAAAAAATAAGAAAATGGATGTTCTGAGTTCAGTAGTTTATACAAAGTAAAAAAGCTAGTAATGAAGGGAGCTCAGAACTGAATGAGGTCATATGAACTCCCAGCCCTATATCCACCCTTCTCAGCATCACCATTTTTTTTTAAAAAAATTGTTGCTTGATGGCTGTAGTCATGTTATACATCTTTTAAGGTCAAAAAAGCAAAATAGCTAAAGCTCTGCCTATCTCTGTTGTTTAGCATTCCAGGTTCATGAATGCGTTTTTAATGGAACATACTTTCACTTTGTATCTTCTCTTCATTTAAATACCCCAACAATCTAAAAACCAAATACGTGCACTAATGAGAAAATGATGATCAGAATCCCAGGTACTCCTGCTTCTTTCACAGGCAAGCTAATAATATTTCTTTTCTCACAATAAATGTTTGTTTTGAATGTGTGAAATAGGTTAATGAAAACAGTGTAATGTTGTCTTCCAATTTTTGAATATCCTTAAGATGTTTGTATATGTGAATGTAAAATCAAAATATAAATAAAAGTGTCATTTTCCATTGTATATGCTCAATAAAGGAATTTCCTTCTCTTTTTGTTAGAGTGGTTTTATTTTATTTGCTTGAGACAAAATCTTGGTATCTTTCTGCTCCCACCAAGACATATACCACCAGCCTCAATGAATTAAGTAATTTTAAAAATAATAATTTAAATAATAATTTTGGGTACCTTTATTGACATCTGGTTAATGTGAATATTTAAAGTTGTAACATCTGAGCAGACCAGAGCTAATGAAGAATAACTTGTAAGATGGTATATCTAAGTTTTGAATGTTAGGGGTTTTCCTTAATTAAAGTAGCCTCTGGGCATATCTAAGAGGCATTTTCTTGATTGTTAATTGACATAAGAGGACACAGTCTATGGGTGGTACCATTCAAAGGTAGGTAGACCTAGGCTATATAAGATGTACAGCTGACCATGAGCCTGGAGCAAGCCAGGAAGCAGCATTTCCTGATGGTTTCTGTCTCGGTTTGTGCCTCCAGATTCCTGCTTTGAGGTCCAGCCATGGCTTCCCTTGAAAATGGACTGCAACTTCCCCAAGTTGCTTTTGGTCAGTGTTCAGTGGCAGCAACAGAGAAGCACACTAGAGCAACATTATCCCTGTACAGCACTTCCAGAACTAGGTTGTATTCATTAAGACGCCAGAATTTTAATTTCCTCCCAAAAGACTGACACTTTGTAGGGTAATTTCCACAATTTCAGTGGCAATTCAACTTATTTTGATTTAAAATTGATTATCATCTTTGGAAATAATGTGAAGGGAATTGCTGAGCTAATCAAGGGAAATGGAGCCATGCATTAAACATTCAAGAATGCTATTCAATCATAAAATAACCCACGTTTCCAAGTTCAAAATCAACAAATTAACGCTGCCCTTTGCAAAGCTTAATTTCTTCAGCTCATCAGTATTGTGTACATTTATACAGTTATCAAACGTTAGCAACATGCCCCTGAAATAGAAGGGGTCTGTCTGTCTTACCTATTTGGGCATGCCAATTAAGCAAAAACCAAGGAGGACAATAATAATAATAATTAATGATGATGATGATGATGATGATGATGAAAACACAATCAACAAGTCCATTTATCCTGCTTGTTTTGTTTTCAAGCAACCAAGTATTTGGTAACTGCATAAAATTTACAGAAATCAGAATCAACAAAATAATTTATGGTATATAATCAATGTATAATCAAACAGTACAGTTTGAATATTATTTAATTAATATTGATCCTAATTATTAACTATGATTTTAAATATTGAAACAACCCTTAGAGATGATTCTTAGATCCATTTGCTTTTAGATATGTACATACTTTTCTGAAAAAGAAAAGAGATGGCAGATACTGAAATATGAAATATAGGGAGTTCACATCAGTTACTAGAATCTTCTGGTTCCCAGAATATAAATTCATAGGACACCCTGAGGGCTGACATGAGGTAAGAGTGTTAAGGAAGACAGGCAGGGCAAAGGCTCCCACACTCAGCTGTGCTCCCCAAAGAAGCTTTCTCAGGGTGACCAAAGGCCCAATCACCTGTCTACATACTGGTTGATCACAGACTATGCATAGGTGCATTAAGCCTGCCACACACGACTGCAACAGGTTTCATTTTGCTATCCATCATATTAGAACCTACTGCAGCCTTAGCTTGTCACTGAAACAAAACACCACAATTTCTTCCCTTAGCAACATACAAGTTGAAAGGTGTATCAAATAGAAACACAATGTCACAGATGGAACATTTATTTTCCTTGCCAAATAATCTTCCAGGCAGTGGAATTGGCAATATTTTTCAGTAATGCTTGAGGGCGAATCAAGGACAGATAAAAAGACTTGAGATATGTGTTATTTCTCTTTTCCCTTTCCAGTTAAAAAATACCTTCAAATGTAAAGCATCTTCTCTACTGGATGATAATTTTAAAAATAGGCTTTGGTGTGAAAAGCATGCTTTTGGAGATATCTATTCTTATCACTTCAGATTGTACTGTAAGCCAAGCCCAGAGCCTGAGTTACTAAAACCAAGGAATCAAAGATTCCTCAAATCTATTAGAGTTCGGGGCAGGAAATAAGTACCAGGGATTTTAACTTAGTGGTATAGAAAATGCACTTAAAATTACTATTAACACTTTTCTTCTGTTATTACATAAGTCTTATTTGTTCACTTCAAGCCAGTATGTTGAAATTATTACATTTGCTTCCAGGGCGCTAAGCAACATCAAGTAGGACTATCCGGGTGTCCTGCAAAGGGGTATATTTATGGCAGTTTTGTTCAGGATATGACAAACATCATGTAATCTCCTCTGTAGAAAAGGAATAAAACACCCATTTGGTGGAGATGGATTATTCTTTTACACCATTAAGGCCATTTTAACAATATATGTTCTGTCTTCCCTTGTACTGGTATATTATAGTGACCTGAATAAGTTATACTCTCTCGAACAAAACTTCTCCAGTTTACAGTCAAGACATCAGAGACTCTATGTTTTGTCTCTTGGTAGCTTCGCTTCCTGCAACAGGGCCTTCCAGGAAGCAGGTACTTCATAATATTGGCCTAGTTAATGATTAAGTGAAAGGCTTCATAAGTCAGTTACGTCCTGAAAATACAACAAGCAGTCAGTGGAATGCACATTATGGAATTATATGACCTTGGAGTTGCAAGGCATCTTTCAGAGGACCTCATTAAACTCACAGTCAATTTAAGAATACCTTCCACCAGATGAAGTGTGGTCATCCAAACCTCACTTTAAAAATTTCAGTGATTGAGTGCTCAGCCTTCCGTTTTTATTCAGCTCAATTTGTTAAATTTTCCTTGTTCAGGAAAAAATTGCTTCCACAAAACTCATACCCCTACTCTGTCCTCTGTTTTCACACAGAACAAGAAAATTGGTGTTGGCCCCGGCAATGCTTCAAACTTTTTATTACCACAATAACTGCCTCATTGATACTTCCCTGGCTTAAGGGTCCCACTCCTCCCACCTTTTAAATATTTATCTGTTCCTGGGTTGAGTGTCCATCTCTGGCCATTTTCCTCTATACATTTTAGTTTTCAATCGCTTTCTGCTCATGTAAAACTCAAGTAGGCGGAGAATTAAAGCGTAGCATGCTGCTCTTTTTCTGTTTGAATTATGTCGATTTTATTTGGCACATAGTAGTTTTACTATGCTGCACTTGTATTTATCCATTTATTTACTTTTATGCTTTTATTGCACTTGCCTCACTGGGATTTGAAGATTTTGAATGTGGGATTTAATTAGCAATTTAAAAAATGTTCTCATCAGCTTGGAAAATTCTCACCTTGGAAAATTCCAAATTCTATGTATCTTAGACACACAATGCAGCTTTTCTTATTTTTCTCCATTTTCCAGGATTTTCCCTCTCTGGACTTTAATCTGGATATTTTAAGTAGTTTTCTAGATCACTAAGCCTCTTATTTGTCAAATCTGCTATTAGCTCATCTAATCAGTTTTAAACTTTCAGTTATATTCACCATTTCCTCTTTTTTATTTTATTATTTTCTATGAACTGTCTACATGTATATAAGTGCACCCATGTCATGCAATGGCCCCAGATGTCAAAAGAGGGTTTCAGAACTCCTGGAACTGGAGTTATGCATGGCTGTTAGCTGCCATGTGGATGCTGGGAACTGAACCTGGGTCCTCCGCAAGAGCAGCCAGTGCTCTTAACCACTAAGCAATCTCTCCATCCTTTTTTCCTCTATTTCTTGAAAATTTTCATATGTATTTAGAGGTAACTAATAACTCCCATATCTAAATTGTCTTTTAAGTCAGTTTCTGCTTTTTTCATTGCTGGTTATTGTAATTTGTTCCTATGTTGGGATTTTAAACGGATACTAACTATAGTACAGAAAATAATGCAACAGCATCTGTTGGTATTCTTTCTCTCAAAGCCGAATTTTACTTCATTTCAAAAGCCAGGTTGTGTGACGTTTTCCATTATTTGTGGATTTTGGACTTTGTGGGGAATAAGCTTATGGTTTTGTTTTCCCAGCTGGCCCTTATTCCAAGATCATTGTGCTACTGGATTGAAATTATAATCTTGTGGAACATACAAGGGACATTCCACTTTCCTGGCGCTGGATCTAAACTCTCTCTGGTGAGCACCCAGACCGTTGACCACTGTGCTCAGTCTTTGCCCTCCTGGCAACAGATTTCAACTTCATTTCCTGGAGTCTCACCTTTCACCTTGCACATGTGCAGCATAAGAACTGGCAGTCTCTGTAGAAAAATCACATCTATAATTTCTGGTTCAGTTCTCTGAGCTTTCTTCTTCACCCTCAAGCCCTGATCTACCTTACAGACCTGAATGCTAGTCTTTCTCTCCAAGTCAGCAGGTTTGTTGCAAGCCTCTGCTTGATACTTTCTCTTCAGTTTCTTAGCATTGCTGAAAATGAACAGGTTCCATAAAAGGCAAGTAAAGTAGTCATGAGGATCAGCACCCGGGACCTTTTGTCTCTAAAATATTAGCCCAAATCCTGCCTGCTGTGGGTTATCACCAACATATCCCAAGATTCTAATAGGCGATCTCAATTATACAAAGTTCAGTGAGATTATGAACATGTTCATTTAATATTTACAAAATACTAAGCATTGCATCAACAACACATCTAAGATGATTAAAACATAGATTCTCACATTCACTTTTTATACTGAGGATCATGTTATGTGCGACGAGATGGTGGGAGACTCAAATCATTTACTATTGGGAAGAATCACTTTTCGTTGTTGCTAGTAAGAAACAATTTCATTTTTACCTAACTCTCATAAAATAATTCATATTCATTGTCAAATATCAGAAAATACCAAGGATTAGAAAACATTTTGCTTTCCATCAGGCCATACTGTATACTGTCCAGTCACTTTTATGAATAAATGCATAGAAGGAACAAGAGTAAACATGAAAATCAAGGGAACGGGAACACAGAAAGGGAAAGGCAGTCCTATCCACGTAAGCTGTGTAAAACACGCAGTCTGTGGAAAGAAGCATCATGAAGTGTGGGCGCATAAAAAAGCAGTGCTTCTGAAGGTAAAACTACGGAAAGCAAAGCACAAAGTAGGGGTCTGTGCGGCTGGAGCTGTTAGAGAGCACTGAAGTCTGGAGGACCATGAGGACAGAATTCCCAGGACAGCCTAAGAAGCCTCAAGTGGAACAAAGATAGATATCTCCCGCAGATCCTCTGCGTTGATCCTCTTCTCGGCGCTGGTGGGTTAAACAAAACTATTTTGAGCACCGTGTGATAGGAAAGCCAACTGCAGAGGTGTTAAGAGGAAAAATAGAATGGAGAATTTTATGACTATTAATTCTTCTCCTTAATGATTGAGACTTGAGGAAAAGGAAAGAAAATGCAGATTGATGCTTACATATGCAATTTTTTTTTTTGTCTTTTTGAGACAGGGTCTCCCTGTAGCCCCAGCTGTCCTGGACCTATGTAGACCAGGCTCGCCTCGAACTCACAAAGATCTGCCTGCCTCTGCCTCCTGAGTGCTGGGATTAAAGACTTGCACCACCATGCCCCGCAAAGCCAAGTACTTTAAAAAAGTAGTTTTAACATTGAAGGGACTTGAGCGTGTTTAGAAGCAAAGGGATATTCAGATTCAAATGCTGGTAAGAGAATGGAAAAGCTAAGGAAGGCCGGCCTCTTGTTTGGATGTTGTCTGTGGGTATAATTATCCCTAAACCTCTGTGTCCTCATTTCAAAGCCAACACACACTTACTTTGAGGACAAAGACACCACCAAATATCTTTTACAAGAACTAGAACCAGGTTAGACATTATCTTCCATGAGCCTAAGTTAGGGAGAAGTTTGGTATGTCATTCTGAATATTGATAGTAAGGTCCATGTTATGGCTGTTTGGGTCAGCAGCTATGGAAACAAGTGGCAACTCTCCTCCTTGCAGTAAAAGGTGATGCGCATGATAATTGTCTGTCAATGTCAGAGAATAATTTTCAAGTGACTTTAAGATGGTGAGAGTAGAAAATAAACGCCCATCAAAACTGCAGACACACATAACAACAGAAATAACAAAGTAGCTTTGAAGTCATAACTGCACAGTTACTTGAAAGAATTCTGTATTAGAAATTATTGCTTAAGATAATATTTATTTTAGTGCAATAGTATTGGTTTTTCAGACCAAATTCACTGAATCAAACTATTTTCTTCCAAATTAATGAATGTGCCCTAAAATAAAAAAAAAATTTGCATTTAATTATGAAACTCATAGATTTCAGTACATAGATTATAAAGGCATTTTATTTTATAAACGATACATCTACTCTAGAGAAAACTATCTACAGCTCTATTATTTGGTACAAATACATGTATTCCAAGAAATCCTTTCAGGAAATGCTCCAGGAAAGTGTCAAACTCCTCAGATGCTGAGATATATTTTCATAAGCTGGATCAGTTATGAATCTCATAACAAGTCACTTTTGACATTAGAAAATCTGCAAATCAGGGACATATTAACAACCTACTTTCTTAGAAAAATCTGCCATGGGCATTTATTATTTGTATTTTTCACCCAGATTTTGTTCAGTAGATTATATATATATATATATAATTTGCAAAAGTAGAATGTAAAATGTTCTATTTTTCATGTTTCCATATTTTTATACTTATCTATTCGTTGAATTGCATATTTACCAGATATGTGTGTGCACATTCTCATGCACCAGACACGTGTGGATGTCAGAGGAAAACTTGTGTACATTGGTTCCCTCCTTCTTTGGTGGTTCCAAGAACTGAACTCAGGTCCTCAGGCTTGGGGCAAGACCACCCACTGAACCCTCTAACAAGTCCATTTTGGTCCATATTCTTCAGAGGCCTTTAACAGAGTTCTATCCTGGCTTTCAGAACACTCTATCTGATATTTTGAAATCTTTTCTTTCCAACAGAAATATAGTTCAAGCACTCATCTTTCTGATAAATAAGAGAAAAATATTGTTTGACTGAATGTTATCATGCATGCTACCTACGATGACTTCCTATTTTCAATCTTCCCATTCAAAGCAGGGTTTGTATGACTGTGACACAGTCCGAAGTACTCTTCAGCACTCATCATACTTCTCATAGTCATTTAAGTTATATGAGTCATATTTTCAGTAAATTGAATTTCTTGCTATTTAGAAGTATGAAGGAGCTACAAAAAATGGGCAAAATAACATGACAATTTTTTCCCAAGTGTCACCATATCTAAAATAAAAATTAAACTCATATAATCTACAGTCCATTAAATGAGAGGCTAAAATTAATTCAAAAGGAAATACAGATGCCTAGAGATTAATATTACACTTCAGATGGAAGATGAAGCACTTTGGATATAGCATTTTACTTTCATCAAAACTTCAAATGCAATCACTCTCTAATGAGAACAGAAGATGCATGATCACAAATGTGCATGTTGTGTATTGTGCTTTGAAAGCCAGTGCTAACAAAGACCCAATTAAAGTGGAAGAGGAAGTATTTGAACTATGTTAGGCAGCCACTGGATGATATAAAATATTAGTAGATGTAAACTTCTTAACCTTCAGTCCTTGTAAAAACATTAGCACACAGAGTTATAGAAAACCTTTACTGAAGAGCTGGGAGTACAGTACCCTCACTGTTCTTCTAAAGCTTCACTTTAAGCAATGGTATTTCATCCTAACTGGGGAGACTCTCCTAGATTTAAGATATGTAAAGACTTGTCTAATGTGGATGGCAACCTTAAAAGCACTTACCTTTCGGAATTAAGGAAATAATCATTTCCTATTTGTGCCATTTATCCCTATTTACATCTGAACAAGCTACATATGAGATTACATATCTTAGGTAGCACAGGGCACTGTAACCATTTATATTCAGAAATATGTATAAAACAGGGATACATAAACTGAAAACATAATGAAGAATCACTATGAGCTGGGCGTGGTGGCACATGCCTTTAATGGAGGCAGAGGCAGGCGGATCTCTGTGAGTTCAAAGCCAGCCTGGTCTACCTAGTGAGTTCCAGGACAGCTGGGGCTACAGGGAGACCCTGCCTCAAAAAAATAAAACAAAACAAAACGAAAAATTCCTATGAGCCACACAGTTTTATAGAACACTTGACCATGTGGGGTTTGTTGAACAAAAATCACAGTATCCTGAGTTTTTAATACAACAGAAGATATATTTACAAGGATGCTGAACTTTTCAGATATTTGGAGGCTAAAGATTCATAGAAGAACTACAGACACAACGAATGGAGCGTTTTCATTCTCTACATAATTCTGAACAATTCCCCAGCTTTGTTTTTTAATATTTTATTATTTTTATTTTAAGTGTATGAGTATTTGGCCTGCATGTATGTACGTGCACCCATGTCATGCAATGCCCAAGGAGCTCAGAAGATGGCATCAGATCCATTGAAACTGGAGTTACAGATGATTATTAGCCACTGTGTGGGTGTTGGGAACTGAACCCACAGCCAGTGCTCTTAACTTCAGAACTACCTGTCCAGCCTCTCTCCAGCTATTTTCAAAACAGAGAAACTCCAGTTTTTATCTTACAGATTAATTACCATTAGAGTTGATAGTATTAAATAATACATCATATCTGTTCCTCTGAATCTGCATTGTAAAGGTGCTTCCGTCCTTAGATCTTACTACCTGGACAGTTTATGACTGTCCTTGTGTTCTCTTACTTCCTTTTTGATCTTCTCACCAACCAATTTTGCCTTAACAGTTGATCTTCCTCCAGAGGCTACTCGAGCTTATTAAGTTTACATTATGAGAATTAATCTTTAATGAATTTGCCTTGCAACCTAGTTAATACCCACAGGTGGTTAGATGCACACATCCCCTCACCCATGTTCTAGTACTGTATTTTCAGGCATTTAAAAAGAAAACTTTTTTTTAAACTTGTTTCCATTCCATATTAAAGCTACCCTATGCTTACCAGCACTACATCTGTCCTTTAATACCCTTCACAATTATTTATGACTCTGAATATTTTCCTTTCTATAAGCTAAAGTCTTTTATTTTTGTAACAGTAGAAATAATACATTTCCATTTTATTAATTATCTCATTCAAATGATAGTTCAGATCTGCCTACCATTTGATTTCAGATTTTATCACTGTCTTATTTTCAAGGAAGGAAGTTTGGTGTGCTCTCCTATTCTACCTGTTATGAACATACACAACTTTGGCTCCCTTCTGTGATCCACAAAAACAACAGCATGTCTCCCTCATAGCAACATGGTCATGTCCATCAGTTTAGGTCCTCAAATCCAATCCTCATACCATACTTCCCATCAGAGAAGTGGACATCATTTTGACAGCATTCACAGAATCCTGGAATTCTGTCGTTCTTAGCCTGACATACTTCATCTAAAACTCCTAAATCAGTCCTTGAGACCAGATATTGATATAATGAGGCTATACATCAATTATTCCTACAATGTAAGACATAATGATAGGCATAAAAGGAATCATAGAAAAATTAGGGAAACGAAGAAGGGGAAAATAAGGCATGGGAGAAAAGGAACAGATGTGAGTGACACACCCCAGTGAGATTTTAAAAAGAAAAATCTCTGAGCCAGACCATGGGATACATTCCGGTCTTCAGTCCTGTCCTCCTGGCTTTCATTCTCCAGTTTGCTGTAGTGCAGAAGACCCCTGAGTTCTTTGTATATATGCTGGGATTAATTAATTCATTCATTCATTTGTGTAATTCTTACTTTGAAAGACCCACTTGAGATTAAATGGATCACAGACATTCATCTAACATCAGGTTAGGTATTTGAAGGGTGTGATGGTTTTTGTTAAGTATCAACATGGCAGAATGTAGTATCACCTGTAAACGCATCTGTGGAATGCTTGTGAAGGATTATCTTTTCATTAAGATTTTCATTTATGTATGTGTATGACTCTGTGTGTGTGCCACATGTGTTTATGCCATATATGTGTCTTCTGCAAATGGAGGCCAGAAGAAGGTGTCAGACCCCCTGGAGCTGTAGTTTCAGGTACTTGTGAGTTGCCTGATATGTGTGCTGAGAACCAAACTTGGGTTCTCTGGGAGTGCAGCAAGGACTTTTAACCACTGGGCCACCTGTACAGCCTGGGATTTTCTTAATTATGATAACTGATGTAGTTAGACCTATCTTAATTGTGGGTAAGATCACTTCTGGGCAGGGGCCCCTGGACTGAACAAAAGAGGAGAGAGTAAGTTAATCAATGGAATGCACTCATTCATGGAATTTTGCTCCACGGTTTCAGAGAGCAGCTTAGGCCTGTAATGTGTGGCAGGGTTTGAGTCCATTTAAGGAGGCCCTAAGAAGTCACTGTATGAAACTTTGAAGATGAGTCCTGGCTTGCAGTGGAGACCTGAGGATAATAGAGCTGCCTTGACCATGGGATGTGCACCAAGGAGAGCTGTGAACATGGAATGGAGATAGCCAACAAGAAAATCTATGTGTGTGGAGGGCAGGAGAGAAGGATGGGGCTTCCCATGTCTTTTGGAGCCCAGCCATTACTTTACAAGCCCTGGTGCTAGACATGGAGCTGCTGGATTTGGTGTTTGCTCTTTCAGATTTTGCTTTTGCTTTGGGTAATTGTCTCTTGCTTTGCATTGATTCTTCCATTTTGAAATAGGAATTTACTCTGTGCTATTATATGTTGGAAATGTACAATTTTTTTTTTATTTTATTGGAGCTGGCAATTAAGCATTTGGGATTATAGGCCTGCACCTATAGGCCTGGATGTTATTATCTCCAGTGTTCAGCAGAAAATAAACTTCAGAGTCAATCCCAAAAGCCTGTTTGTTAAGTAGCATTAATTATTACTGAATTTTTTATTGGACAAAAAGCTAAAGTCACTTAAACATGGAAAACACAGCTGAAATTGTCTCATCTATCATTGCAAATGTACTTTATATTTGCAGTGGGTCTGAGTTTAAGCAGTCTAAACTTTCTTGACCACAGTGATAAGCTGCACTTATATGTTTCTAGAAAGCCATATATAACTGGACAAAAACCACTGAGGAAAAATTTATGGGTGAGATGTGAGGAGAAAAGACAGTGAACCAGTGTTGAAGGGGCAAGTGCTTCAACATGATGAAAGCAGCTGTCTTTTTGATTGACCTATAGTTCAGTCTTCATATTCCAGCATGTAGGTGAGGCCTGAAAGCTGGCGGCTCCAATAAATGAGCAAATAACAATGAAAGAGCACTGGCATGAGATTCAACCACTGCGGCACCAACCAATATAGTAGCCACATGAGCAAGATAGTTTTGCTTATACTGGCTGTGTGCACCAGGTCTGTGGATGTCTGAGAAATGCACTGGCACAGTAGAACAAGACAATTAGACTGTCAGAGAACCTGGGACAGAACACATGAAGGCTACATGAAACACTCTCCAGAAACTTCGATATTATCTGGAGAGCAAACAAGAGGCCCGCTATAGAACAACTTAGACAACTATTTCAACCCTTCATGAAGGACACACGTGAAACCTAGGAAACACAGAATGTGACTCAAACTTAGGAGCTGGTTGAAACTTAATGTCAATAAACCCTACTCCTCTACCAACATGTTTGTCATATTTTGTTTCCGCAGAATTTTTTTTTACCATCACTAGGATGGCCAAGTGTTTGACTTTCATTCAGTCTGTAGTTCTTAACTCTTGTCATGCAAAACGGAATGATTAAAAAGCAGTCATTCACACCACTTATATGAGTTTTTCATGTACAGGATATTCTAAAATATGACCTACATATTTCTGAAGATTTGCAAGAAATGCAAATAAACTTGTTACATCTAAACCTGCCAGTCACTTGATTTTGACACTACTGTTAGGAAAAGGATTTCCTTCTTAGAGGATATTCTTTGTTCAGGAAGAAGATTCTTTGCTCAGGAAGAAGCCATTTCAGTTTCTTCCCTTGAGCATTTAAATGTAAGGCACTTACTTAGGTTATTGAGGTTAACTCCTAAATTTGGAAAATTAAGAAAAATACGAAGCTTAAATGGAATGGAAGTAATGCTATGGCCTACATTAGCAATCAGGGGAAAGGGCTGTTTTTCTAAAGTCTATGGGAAAGAATGTGTAGTCATTGTGATGAATTTACTGATTTATCCAAAATTCTAGGACAGGTTTACCAGCCCTCTGTTAGAAAGAAATTGTAAGAAGTGGCTCTCAGTTGTGAGGAGGAAATTTCAGTAATATAGCAACTGGCTGAATCCCAGTGTCAGTGAATGAACCCTAGAGACAATGATGTCCCATACAAGTAACTTATAGACAAAAGAGAGAATAAAATTTTCCATCTTATTTAACTTCCATCAATACTCCTAAAGTCAATACTTTTTCAAAACAAAAGCCCCTGAATCTGTTAAAAATTCAACTGCAAAATGAAATATAACCAACCAACTACCTACAAACAGTAGTTTAAAACAGTAGACATTTATCTTACTCCCCAATATTCAGATTGGCAAAAATCAGTGGGTTTAAGCTGCTTTCAGCTAGATTTGCCTTTCACCCTGGATCCCCATGTCACAAATGCTTCTTGGAATAGCAAGCTTGCCTAGCAATAACAATAGCAGTGGCAGAGCACAGGAGGGCAAGTCTGGCCACACACTGAATGCTTTGTGCTTAACCATATTTGTTAACATTCCAATAATCAAAGTAAATACGGTGGCTTAACACAGATCAAGAAAATGTTTCCTCTCTCTGTTTCAAGGAAATACAAAGACAAGAGGCAACAGGTGTTGATGCAGACAGAACAAGATAACAAATTGAGTTCAATAATTTAAAATATGACATGGACTCAGTCAATGGAAATTACCAAATGAATAATGTGCAAATATTTATGAAGCACCTCTGTAGCCCTATGATATACACAAGATTGAAGGGTACTGAAAGTCTGTTTTCTGCCTATTCTGAAGAATGAGGTCTTTGTGAGTCTCACATTGCTACAGCCAACAAGAGTTTCCAAGTGTTCTGTCAGTCAGAGTTAGAGTCATAAATACATTGTAGAGTAGTTAATCACATCAGTCAAAATACAACCACTTGGAATAGTGAAGAAGAGTAAGAACCAGGGCATATTAATATTACTTTAAGACATAATTGTACCAGATACATTGGCACACATTTTTAATCCCAGCACTCTAGAGGCAGAGACAGGCAGGTCTCTGTGAGATCAACATTGCATAGTAAGATCCAAGTAAGCCCGAGACCCTGGCTCAAAAGACCAAAATGAAAAATGAAAAGAGAGAACTTAGAGTTTACTAAAGGGAAACTTTTCTAGAACGATAAGGCAGAGCTACTAATAACCTATTTATAAGAAGTGAACAATTTTTATTTAACTCAACTATCATCAACAGAGAGCCCTCACTCAACAGGGGGCAATGAACACAAAAGTCCACAAATGGCCACAGCAAAAATAAGAGTCTGCAAAGTGTGGGTTTTAGACAGGACTCCCATATTGATTTCACCCACTCATGGCTCAGGGACAACTGTGGGAAGGGGGCGTGGAAAGATTGTAAGAGCCAGGGGAAGAGGTTCATGAGCATAGAGAAACAGAGTCTTACAGACTCCTGGGACCTTGCTCAGGAGAACCTATAGCAATGGTGTCAGCATGCACAAGACCCATGCAAACTGAAGCAGACAAACACCCAGCATAGAACTGTCATTTTTGCAAGCATCACCGAATTGTGGCTTAGGAGTGCGACAAGTAGTGACTGAAGTGGATTGAAGACTCCCTGATTGGTTGAGCTGCTTGTCAGAATTGCAAGGTACTCTAGGGATGTGGCTTTCACGGGTCATAACCTCTTTGAATCATCCATGCTGCAGTAAGTAACCATTCACCTAGGCTCCTGTAAGTAGCCCCATAAACCCACTAGTTCACTAACCTATACCAGGGTGAAATTACTTTTTGGTCTTCCATCAGTGCTGTATATGGATGAATAGATATTTCTTGCATCTTTCAGGAAAAATCACACATTTCACTCTCATTACTCCCATCATAGGTCTTATGTCATTGCATTATTTTCTCTCTCTCTCTCTCTCTCTCTCTCTCTCTCTCTCTCTCTCTCTCTGTGTGTGTGTGTGCGCGCGCACATGCACGCATGTACTCTCTCTCTCTCTCTCTCTCTCTCTCTCTGTGTGTGTGTGTGTGTGCGCGCGCGCACATGCACGCATGTATTTTTTGTCCTCTCTTACTCTCCTAATCTCTGACTGTTTGTAAAGCAATTACCCATTTACCTGGGTACCAGCATTTCACTAGTAAATGTATATGTTTGGGGGAGATGCATGGAGAGAAATTAATTGGTGTCATCTCTGCCTGTGCATACAAGTGATAAAAGAAAGAGTATGTGTATTCCAGGAAAGAGGCACAGTAACTCTGCATATTATATTTGTTCAACATATGTCTGTGGCCCCAAATTGAACCCTGTCTCTACATTATTTATTAACTCCATGACACTTTGCTATCTTCAAGTGTTTCCTTCTTGTCAGCTGACAACCTTCCTCCTCCTGTCATGACAGTATCACTGTTGAGTTCTCTGGAAACTTCTACTTATTTCCTTGGCTAAGTTTTTCAGTTTGAGGTATTCTTCAGAACATTGAATAGACAATCATGCTTCAGTACATTTTAGGATTAATTCTTCTATCATCACCTCTATCATTCAGGATCATTCAGTATCCAGAATCCATGCTGTAATTTTAATAGACATATAGGTACAAAGAATTATTTAATAAGGCACAAGTATATTGTTTAAATA
>NW_008335287.1:4645798-4653886 GCF_000622305.1 Nannospalax galili | reverse complement strand
ACTAAATATATATATATATATATATATATATATATATATATATCATACTTATATAATGTACACATATGTAAAGGTGTAAAGAAAAATCTACAGCCGAGGGCAAATACCCAAGGAACAACTTGATTGGTGGGTCTACCTCCTTAAGTCCAGCACCTAGACCTCACTGGAAGAGGTATGGCTATAGCCCAAAGGAGAATGGAGAAGTCCACTGAGTTGCCTAGTTCACAGCTGGTCCACAGTTGCTAGTAAGCAGGAACTACTCCTCAGGGTACACACAGTTTATGTTTAGCTCTGGAGCCACACACAGTCAGGGCATTAGAGCCTGCTCATCAGCAGAGTCACAGAAGGCCAGCTATGTATAATTTCCCATTGGTTGAGCCATAGCAAAGCATGTCACCAGAATACTTGCCTTGGGTGTGTGGCTCAAATGGAGTTCCACCAGAAGAGAATAGAACGTGTGCACAGCAATAGACACAAAAAGCAAAACCCAACCATGGCAGAGTTGGGAAGGGAAAGCTACCCTCTTTAGTGTTGCTTTAGTGCCCTCTACTGACAAGCTAATTACAAGATCAGCAAAACAAGAGAAATGCTCACAGGGTCTTACCCTACTATTTAGGAGCAGTTAAAGAAGGGTGATTTTAGAATTGAGAGTCAATGAGGTGATACCTAGACTATCATTCAGTAATCAAAAGATGGATTTTTCTCAACAAAAATCTCACATTATGACCTGATCATTCCTAATTTTGATCTTACCTGAAACCATTCTTACAACCAATCTCTCTGAATAAAGTGTACTTGCACCTTCAGGAGTACAGGTTACTTACCTGTAGCTGAGAGAACTGAATGGTAGTACATCACACTCAGTCTGATGTTGTATTTCAAAGCAGGTTTGGAATGAATTCATTTTCTTGATGGTTTGTCATTCATGATCATAGGGCTCATACTCAGGAGAAAAGTGAGGTAATAACTTTCTATAAAGCATTACAGATTTGGACCTTGATACCTTTCCCTTGATTCTCTCCACCTTCCTTACATTCATTCCTTTAAGGCCCCTACAACACTTTAGCAAGCCTATTCTATATCTATAACATATTCTATATAGAATATCTGAATAGTTTTCTTATGCTCAGAATAATTTTCCATTAAAGAACCACAGGTTTTGTTCATTCATATTCTTTAAGTGCCACTTATCAACATGATCTTTCTAAATTAGTTAAAATAGCAACCCACTGACATTTCCTGTCCCATTTTCTGATACATTTCTCCTTACTATTTATCAACTACATACTATATACTGTATTAGATTATATGGCTATTGTTTACAATACAGATAGAAATATAATCTCCATTTATTGCTTTTTTCCCAAGTCTGAGGTCAGTGCCTGACACATGCTAGGTAATTAACAAATATATGTGGAATGACATTTATCCTGTATCCAAGAGCAGATTATTGTTTGTTCTTTACTTCTAAATATGTATTTATTTATGTTTTGAGACAGCGACTTACTATGCAGCACCACCTGGCCTGGGATTTACTATGTAGACCAGGCTGGCCTCCAAATCAAACATCTGCCTCTAACTTCCAAGTATTGGGACTAAAGACACGAGTAACCATGGACTCTTTGCTTCAGATGACAAAGCAATTCCCAATCCATGTCTAGCAGGTAAAAAACATTCCCGAGGTCAATCAGAGGGAGCCGTAGGTGAAGCGAATGTGGTCTTGACTGAAGAGACTAGTTATTCAACAGCTCTGTTGAAATCAGGAGCCATACAAGGAAGAGGAATCAAGTTTAGTCATTTTTAAGCTTTTCCAAAGAAGCAGCAAAATAGGATTTTGGAATATGTTATCCTACTCCGTACATAGAGGCACTAATTCACTTAAGAGCCAAAAAAAGTCCAAAGACAAGACCAAAACAGTGTGTGAAAGATAAAATAGGTCTGTGAGCAGACTATAGACCTGCTGGCACCAGAAGACTACATAATTCCCGACAGACACACTAACGGTATTCCTTGGGTCCTTTCTAAATCTACTTTTCTTGACCTGACGCTCAAAATCTTAGTATTCAGTCCTCCCTCTTATCATACAAGATATGACCTATAAAGATACCCTCGCCCTGTTCTCCTATCCTCTTTATATCCTTCTTTCTTCCAGGCTTCCTCACCAGCAGCCCACAAACAATAAGGCTTCAGAAGAGGCATCTGCTTTAGAAACTCAAAAAAGTGGGGTGTCAAGTTATAGTTGTGAAACCTCACCGTTGCCATGAAAACTTGGATAAATTTCTACATCTACAGCCGCTAGTTTTCTTGTGGTGTTTGGCTTTCCTGGAAAACACTCCATTTTGGTCTTTATAAGGATGGCCACCACTTCCCAGCAGTCTCTTTGTGGGTATCTTCCAGGCCACGTGGTTGCTCAGTGCCTACATAGCTCAAAGCTATACCTGCCTAACAGGAAGAATCATGGACGGCTTGTTTGTCTTCTTTTATCTACAACATCTTTTAAAAATATATCATTTTTACTGTGTGTATGAGTGTATTGTCTGCATGTATCTATGTGCACCTGTTTTATGTAATGCTCATAAGAGGTTCAGAAGAGAGCGTCAGATTCCCTAGACCTGGCGTTACTGACAGTTGTCATGTACGTGCTGGAACATATACCTAGGTCCTCTCTCTGCAAGAGCAGCCAGTACTATTGACTGCTGAGCCACCTGTCCATCCCTCTCATTATCTTCTTTATTAAAATACATTTTTTGAATATTTCCTGGTTTCATATAATATATCTTAATCATATTTACCACCTTTCTGCCCTATGCGCCCCTCACTGTAATACACCCGCAGGATTTCGTGCATTTTCTCATATATGTTAATGTTTGTTGAGTCACGTTTGTGTACCCAGATGTCCCTCAGTATGAATTCATCCCCCGGAGCCTTTTCAGCCTGTCTCCGGTCATTTGCTTAAAGAAGATCAACTCCCCTCATCTAACAGTGATCAGCTACCAAAATTTACTTGCCAAAGTTGTGACTATTTCCCCAGTTCTATGCTGGTTTTTATATGATTGACATCGCATGGGTCTTGTGTATGCTATCAAAATTGCTGTAAGTCGACATGAACAAGGTTCCCTCTTCTGCAGTTATCCCTGGGTGAGGTTTAATATCAGAGTCCTGTCCAGGGACCCACGCTCTGAAGTTTCTTATTCTCTACACTTTGGTCAGTTGTAACCTTTTGTGTTCACTATTGACTGTTTCATGATGAAGCTTCACTGATGAGAGTTGAGAGATGTGTTAGTATTCACTCTACCGCTTGTTCTACTATGTTCCGTGAGCCTTAGGAGTAGAGGTTCCATTGCAGATGTGTCACTTAGGATTGGGCATCCCCAGACAGTTACTCTCTGCACGTGAACAGTTGTGGAACTCTAATACCCTCTGACTGCTGTAAAAGAAGCTTTTTTGGTGACTGTCATATTTTGAAATGTAAGACACTATTGCTAAAGACAGGACATACTTCAGATGTAGAACTTGGAGGAATAAAGCTAGAACTGACCAGGAAGCCTCCTCCCTAAAACCTATCTCTCATAGTTTTGGAAGACACTATGAAAGCGTCTAAGGGAGAAAATCAACCAATGGCAAACTATATTGGTGTAGTAGTGGCGCTCTTATCTTGGGGGTAATCAAAAGCTACCTAACTGGACTTAAAACCCCTGTGCATTGTAAACATAGCCAAATACATATGATTGGAAAGGTCCTAGGTCTTAGAGAAAACTGTAAGTGAGCTACATTCCTAGACAAATGTAATTTCTTACTATAGTTAAATATGAATCCTTATATTACAGACAATATGTCAGCCATTTTTCTTCGTAACAGAGAGAAATGCTGGTACTATGGCTCTATTTTACCATATAAAGTTCTGGTTTATTTAGCATCCTCCCCACCCCAAACTCACTATCATGATTTAATTTCCTTAATCTATACAGGAATGAGAGAGGGAGAAAATGAAAAACAGGTAAAACAAAAGGAGAAGGAATAATAATTTTGGTACAAAGTATCCCATATTGGGGGCACAGGATGAACTGTTCAGTGTTGAAATAATAGCAGTGGCCCACTACTGTGTGTGTGCATACTCAGAGTAAATATTTGGAAGGAAGAAGTTTATTATATTGAACCCAAAAATGTTTTATAGAATTATTTTCAAAAGAGCAGTTGTCTTCAAAAGTCCATACAAGTGTTATTCTATTCACAATCTCATCTGTTGTAATGCTTATTTCCAAGAATATATCAGATAGTAAAGTTTTCAAACTATTTTAAATTTTGTAAAATCCACCAAGTAACACATTAATTAGTCTGCTGCAAATAATACAAGGCAGAGGTTGCTAACAGCTGGTCTAGCTAATGTTCATTCAGCTTTCCTCTGCCTTAATGACACCTTTCACAAAATCAGTCAGAACTGTTATAGACTTTAGACTTCACTCTACTGTAAAAAAGGACTGCATTTAAAATCATTTCTTGATTGGAAATATTACAATTTTTGTGTTAGTTAGTTTTTCTCATTGCTGTGATAGGATACCTGAGAGAAACAACTTAAAGGAAGAATTTATTTAGGCTCCCAGTTTAGAGACACAAGGCCATCAAAGTGGGGAGAACATGTGTGCTATGTTAGTAAGGGTTTCTGGTTAGTCCATGAAAGCAGCAGAAGAGAGGCACAGAGCTGTGACTGGGAGTGGGCGGACTACACCCATTAGACACTGCCCCAGTGATGCATGTTCAGCCATCATAGCCTCCTACCATGCCTCTTACCAACTGTGCCTCCTGCCCCAAATGTTCTACAGACATTAAAAACAGTGCAACCAGATGGGAATCAAGTGTTCAAACACTTGAACCTGAAGACTACATTTCCCATTTAAACCAAATAGTAAAATCATATTGATAAAAATGACTCAATCAGAGAAAAACCAACATAGAAAGGGGGAAATGGGCAGCAGGCCCCAACCCTAGCCAAGAAACTATTGGCAAATGATTACTGTGTACTGAGAGAGAGCAGATCTTCTTTAGGGGAATGACTCTAGATAGGCTGACTAAACTCCAGTGGATGAACTTGCACCAAGGGACATCTGGTCGCAGATGTCTGAAATCTGGTGGGGGCCTATGGGAGACAGGGAGGAGTCTAAATTTGATTAAGCTGTATTATATGAAATGCACAAAAACTCAATAAAATAACCAAGTAAATAAATTTAATTAAATGATACAGAATATGAAAAAAATATTAAGAACAATTGCTTTCATTTCTAAATTTGATTAAGCTGTATTATATGAAATGCACAAAAACTCAATAAAAATAACCAAGTAAATAAATTTAATTAAATGATACATAATATGAAAAAAATATTAAGAACAATTGCTTTCATCCCCATTTATTATAATAAAATTATATGATGAGTCAAAGTAATTTCAAGAACAAAGTTCATAAACTGTTGTAATAAAAATAATACTCTATTCTTAACATTTCATGTTATCAACTGATTTCTGGATATTAGAAAAAGGTCAGTGCAAAACTGTGGCATGGGATATGATAAATTGCAAACTAGATCTGTAAACTTTTTATCTTCTAGGTAATAAAGCTAACAGTGTTCATTCTTCAAAAGCATAGGATTTGTAAAACAAACATATATAGAAAATAACTGCAATTATTGAAGAACAGTATCTCACATCAGTCATGAGGCTTACTATCACATGGATGATTGTAATTTACTATCCTTTCCTTAAGATGTTGAAGAAGGATGCTGATACTAACTTGGCACAAAAAGCAGCTCGTTATACTGGTAACAGTTCATTTTAAGACAGAGAATGACATGCATGCTGATCCAATGCAGGGGTCTTTTTGTAACTTCTGAGCAGGGACACCATCAAATCCCAGTTTTTCCTCATGGTTAATAAGTTAATGACCCTTGGTCTCTTGCCAATTCAAATGAATTTTCTCAAATGACTCAAAAATATCTTGTATTTGCTCATGCACTCTCCTACAGTTGTGGTCATAAACCATCTAATCTAACCACCAGATGCCACAAAAATCGATAAATCATCAAGAGTGATATCTTTGAAAGATTCTGTCTAAGAGATTAAGCACTAAAATATTATTCAGAAAAGTGAATAGTGCAAAGCCTTCACCATTGAGATTTCTAAGAAAGGGGGCAGAGCATTGGCTGATTATCCCTCTCTGTGACAATCATAAGTGAATTAGTAGCCAAAGTCTTTAAAGAAGAACATTGTGGTTAGAAAACATGATTAGCTTCATTTATTTCATTTAATCAAGTGTCTTTCCATTATATTTATGTTAAAGTATTTGGCCAGATACTTGTTCTTCCCCATGAATATCCTGAAGCCTGAGACTGGCTTTTAAAAAAAAATGTAATACTAAACATATTAAAAAGAATTAAAGATAAAAAACACATTTGAAATATAAAGTTTATAAAGCATGCTAAGTCACAAATACTGGTTTAATCTTAGTGAGAAAATAACAGTTACCAAATCTAATTGTGTTCAGGCTTAACCAGTCAGAAAACTAAGTGCTAGCACTCTTGAATTTTACAAACCCATAAGCAGATTGAATTATATTTATTAACTTGCTTTCCTGATGAAAACTGTACAATTTGTATACTTTAAATATGTAGTCATGGGCTAACAACTATAATAAAATACACACTGTCTAAAATGAGCATGTTTTTAATTGTCAGAAAGATCCATGTGGGTTAATTACTGTCACTTCAATTTCAATTCTGAATGAATGGGTGTGCTGTGTACATCAATCATTTGTCTTTCTTAAGTTAAGAAACTATACTGTTTACTCTTTGTGTTTGCTTTGCTGTTACTGCTCCTGCCTGGTTTGTTTATTGTACAAAGGGTTGGTCTGGTCACCTGTGAGTCCAGAGGCAGGACCAGAATTTCAAATCAACAGGCTAATGGCATCTGAAGTTCAGGGCTGTGAAGCCTGCCTTCTTACCAGGGTTGTTACACAGGAGGAAAACCCGTTTCATAAATTCCATCCCCAGATCCACAATGGAGAATACTAATAAGACAATTAAATGGGATTCTGTCTATATGTAGAAATAAAAATACCATGGAAGAGAGGAAATTGAAACTAATTTAGGTCAGCATATATGTTACAGGTTCAAACTGAGGTCATTTAAAAATAAACCAAGAGTTTCTACAATTAATTTAGCTTAGAAATAGAATGGAATAGATAGAGGTGAGTATAAGATAATCATCTATATTACTATGACGGTGTGTTGTGACTTCAACTTTTTAAATAGCATTCAGCTGTGTAACATCAAGTTCAGTATTTAAATGAAACATCTTGGCCTTGCATCATTATTTTAAAAAAATCTGTGAAATTCTGTGACAAATAAATTTCATATCTATGAACTAATTTCAAGTAAGTCCTGGTTGTGTTTAATAATAGCGCAAAAAAGAGAAAGAAATAGAAAGGACAATTCCACTCAAAGATGATGCTGAAACTCTGAATATATTTAAGTATCCATATTTAATGGCTGAGAAGCAGTTTGAACTGCACACTGTAAAATCCATCAACACATACTTTTACTTAAAGAAAAAAATCTCTAATTTGTGGTCAAAGCCATTCAATATTTGGCTTAAAGCATAACATGTTTTTATAGATTAGTAAAGAACAGAGTGAGGGCAAGGGTCATGTGAGAGGTGCAAACACTGTAGCTTGCAAAAAGAGTATGCTTGTGATTTGGTATGTAATTATAAACAAAAAAGAAAGCCACAGACTTAAGGGCTGCACATATCAAAGGGAAACAAAACCTGTGCAGGGTGCTGTCTGTGATGTATTATTACCCAGAGTGAGTTTCTCTCAACAAAGCTTTCCTCCCTAAAATGCGTGTCAACGCCAGTGAAATCAGTAACATTTAAGAATTAGTAACAGAGTCAAAAAGAAAATGGAAACCTGCTTAATTGATAACGTTGAGTAACTGATGAAGAAGAAGAGGAGGAAGAAGAAGAGGAGGAGGAAGAAGAAGAGGAAGAAGAAGAAGAAGGAGAAGAATCATTTTCAGGTAAAGAAATGTGCTAGAAAGCAAA
>NW_008335287.1:4643618-4645649 GCF_000622305.1 Nannospalax galili | reverse complement strand
GAAGAAGAAGAAGAAGAAGAAGAAGAAGAAGAAGAAGAAGAAGAAGAAGAAGAATCATTTTCAGGTAAAGAAATGTGCTAGAAAGCAAAATTAAAGAAGAAAACATTTACGCTTAATAGCAATGTCTATCAACTACGCTGTGAAAAAATTTTAAATAGAATTCATTGAGTTGTTTGCCTGTGATGATTATAACCCAGTTTATAAGCATGTTATGTTTCAAGAATGTAGTGCAATGTAGGCACTTCAGACAAATGTGTAGATGTTGATAATACAATCCCAACCATTTGAACGACTAACGTTGTAGAATGAAGAACATATTGTATTTAGGAAATCAAAAATATTACTCCAAATGGCATATTACTATGCTCAATCAATACACATATAATTTTATAATATCAAGAAAAAAACCACTTCAAAGTAGTAGAGAAAATCGTTTATAAAGGTGATTACTTTTCTTACGAACTTGGGAAACATGGTTTTTATACTCTGACAGAATAGAAAACAGTCAGAAAAGACAAGAAATGGAAACAAAACAAGGGAGATGACTTAGAACATTCAAGCATTCATCATCTGATAATGTGGAATGATTTGGGGTAATATTTGTACATCATTATATAATCTCAAGAAATATAGTTGGGCATGTTGGTACATGCCTTTAATCCCAATGCAGAGGCAGGCAGATCTCTGTGATATCAAGGCCACCTTGGTCTACATAGTGAATTCCAGGCCAGCTGTGGCTACAGGGAGACCTTGTCTCAAAAGGACAAACAACAACAACAAAACATAAATATAATGTCATGTATATAGAAGTTTTGAGGTACATATAGAGTTCTCTTTTTCTGAATTTGTATATGTGTAGACTTAGATACACATAGTATTATTGAAAGAAGATATAAATTCATTGGATACTGATTGTTAACAGATCTACCATTTCCACAGGAAAACAAATTCAAAGCCCTTATTTGCCCCTTGATAGCACCTGTGTCCAACTATTCCTCTCAAATTGGGAAATTGGGAGGCCTTTAACTGGGGAGGTGAAGGAGGGTAATGGACATGGACGGAGCAGGGAGAGACAATACCAAGGATGTCTGAAAACATTAGATCACTTTTGAAAATTTGTGGAGACTTGCTTTGTGTTTAATACCTGACACTGATATCAGACTTTGGAACCTGAGGTCAAACAGGCCACAGGGCATAGGGGAGAACCTAATGTGAGCTTTATACTAAGTATTTATCATATTAAATTGACTATTCATGACTTAATGTTATGCATCTCTCAACTCTGATCAGAGATGTTTCCTTATGCAACAGATGGTGATTCACGCAGAATCCTCCAATTGGCCAAAATATGCAAAGAACAAGAGGTTGCCAGAGTGCTTATTTCTAAATAGTACACCTTTATCAAAGCCCTACTCCACTCCCAAGTCTCATGGATCATTGAGGAAGAGAGGGCAGAAAGACTGTAAGCACCAGAGGTAGTGGATGACCACAAGGAAACAATTTTCCACACAGCTGGACAGTTACTCACATGAACTCACAACAATGGTGATAGTATGCACAAGTCCCGTGCAAGCTCAAACAAACAAAAAAATCCCAACATAGACATAAGGAAGTGTGTAAGAAGATTCAACCCCACCTAAGGAAATTGTGGGAACAGATGGCCGCTGGGAGAGGCAGAGAAAGTCTTTTTCAAACAAGGGCCTCTTGGTAGGTTCACCAGGATCCAATGAATGAATCCACATTGAAGGGCTTTTGGATATGCAAATAAGACTCTATATATTTACTTGGCAGGGTGCAATAAGGGGACATGGGAACAGGGGAGGGAACCTAAATGTCAACAAATCATATTGTATGAAAATCATAAAAATTCAATAACAAAAGAGAAAAAGATTTCTCATTTTTATACCTTTATATGTGCACAGTCAATAAAATTTAAATTTGAAGAAAACACTGTAGAAGCACATTATATGCTTATTTACAATACATATATTTATTCATATATAAATTCATTTATATATATTAGAGCCATGT
>NW_008335287.1:4621992-4643581 GCF_000622305.1 Nannospalax galili | reverse complement strand
CTTCCCCCAAGAATCATAGACTATCCAGCAAAAACTCCAGTGCCAGGCATGTGAAACTTCCTTCAAGTTATTGGACAGAGGAGCCCAAGAGCCTCTGAATACAATATAAGTTATTTCCATTGCCTTTGTTTGCCTCCCGGAACTTGAAAGTAAACGCTTTTGCTTAAGACCCTCATCCTTCAGTCACCAGACTTGAATGAATCAAGCTGAAACTGACCTGGAAGTCTCTTTCCTGAGTACCAACTCTCACAGTATTGGAAGGTGCTGTGTAAGTTTCCAATGGCGAAATCAGTAGTCCTACCCAGCTATAGATCCTTTGAGCCAAAAAAAAAGATTCTCACAACAAAATTTCCTTATGACACTTCTATCTTGGAGGTAAACAACAGCCGTCTAATTGTACTTAAGGCCCACTCAAAATAAAAGAACTCATCCCTGGTACACATGGCTGGGTGGGGGGTCACAGGCCCTAGAAGAGAACCTACCACTTCATTCCCTAAATCAATATAACTTCTAACTGTATTCAAAGTATTATAAACCAGGTTAAATGTAGTCCTCATTTCTCTAGAATTTTTTTTGCACAAAAAGGAGACTATTACAGATACCCCAAGTGGTCAAATGCTGAGAACTTCAAGACGATCAGATCCAACTGATACATCTACAATGCAACCCGCAAACTTAAGACTCTGTGGACATAGCAGAAGTAAGGGCAAAAAGACGATAGAGCCAGAGGACTGGACACCTGCAAATATATAGTGTCTTGTATCCATGAAATCTTAACAATATTGTTGCCTAAAAAAGACAGCACAATGGAAACACCAGTTGACAAGCCAGTGTAGATGGGGAACCCAAACCCTAGGTGAAGAGGTACTGGCAATCAATGGCTACTGAGGGAGGGAGAACCAGTTTTCTTCAGGGAGAAAACCCCCGATGGGTTATCCAATTCTAAGTGGCCAGCCTTACCCAAGAATCATAGACTATCCAGCAAAAACTCCAGTGCCAGGCATGTGAAACTTCCTTCAAGTTATTGGACAGAGGAGCCCAAGAGCCTCTGAATACAATATAAGTTATTTCCATTGCCTTTGTTTGCCTCCGAGAACTTGAAAGTAAAACACTTTTGCTTAAGACCCTCATCCTTCAGTCACCAGACTTGAGTACCAACTCTCACAGTATTGGAAGGTGCTGTGTAAGTTTCCAATGGTGAAATCAGTTCAATAGTCTTACCTAGCTGTAAAGCCTATGACTCACAACAATGACTGGCCCAGAAAGATATCCCTAATGGTGCAATAACATCACTTTTTTTTCTTGTAAGTCACCAACAGCTCTCTAAATGGACTTAAGACCCACTCAGTAGGAAGGACTTCATGTCTGGTACTGTAAACCTAACCAACTCCTTTGATTGGTGAGGTCATAGGCCCTAGAGGAAAACCTACTACTGCCATTCTCCTAAACCAATCCAATATAATTTCTAACTTTATTCTAAATACTTATCCTTATACCCATAGATAAGTGTAGCTCTCACCCCGATACCCCAAGTGGTCAAATGCTGAGAACTTCAAGACGATCAGATCCAACTGATACATCTACAATGCAACCCGCAAACTTAAGACTCTGTGGACATAGCAGAAGTAAGGGCAAAAAGACGATAGAGCCAGAGGACTGGACACCTGCAAATATATAGTGTCTTGTATCCATGAAATCTTAACAATATTGTTGCCTAAAAAAGACAGCACAATGGAAACACCAGTTGACAAGCCAGTGTAGATGGGGAACCCAAACCCTAGGTGAAGAGGTACTGGCAATCAATGGCTACTGAGGGAGGGAGAACCAGTTTTCTTCAGGGAGAAAACCCCCGATGGGTTATCCAATTCTAAGTGGCCAGCCTTAACACAACTACATATGAGCAACACTAAGTCGACTCAATAGGTTTTATACATACATATATATATATATATATATATATATATATATATCACATATATATGTGTGTGTGTGTGCACATGCATGCACTCATGCATGTGTTATGTGTGCAAATGAAACAATAATAATTAAAGAAGAAGAGGCAAAGAATTTAAAAGGGACTGTGGTAAGGACATGGGAGGATGGGGTGGGGAGAGCAGACAGAAATGTAAATAAAGTAGTCGTGTATGAAATTCTTTAAATTTTTTTAAATTTAAATAGTAGCAAAACAAACAAGCAAGCAACCCAAAAGCCCTTCTTTGGACCAAGGAAATTATTTCCCACAAATACAGAATTTTTATTTGCCTGAAACCGTACAAAAGAACATGGACAATGAAACTCTCCAGAGACTCATGAGGACGCTTCTTTGATTTTGATAAGGGATTTTTGCTGTCAGAGAGAGGTGGTGGGAATACTCCCTGGGCAGAAACTGAGTGTCTGGGGACTGAAATTTCTTTAACACCTTAAGAAGGCCTCTTGCCCCTCTGTTTTCTGAGTTATTCCTTTCATTTTTGTCAGTGGAACTCTCAAAACTCACAGTGTAATCTTGTTCACTTCAGACACCCGTGCTTCAAACAGGACCTGATTCATTTTAGGCACATAGTAAATTGGAAAAAAATGTTTAAATTTCTTCTTTTATTGTAATCAAATTTATTTTCCTGTATGTTCATAAAGGAACTAAGCAAACTATTTTCACAAACTCTTGCCTCGGTGAATTTTCTGGAGGCATGTACTTAGGTGCTGAATTTTTTGAGGGCAGTGTCTCATACAGATCACTAAAAGGAAATATAGACTAAAGTAATTCTGTTTTTGTTTCTCCTTTCTTGATAAGCTAGTGAAATTAATGCAAACATTTTTAGTAGAGCTTTATATGTACAAAAATGAGTAAGACTCACCTATAGATTCAAGAAAGTCTGTGTTCAATATAATCTAGATATTTCATAATGTGAGAAGAGTGGGGCTTTAACAGAAGTCATCAGATAATGGAGCAGAACTGAATCAATTGTTGGGTGCATTAGCACAGATTTTAAACCTCTGAACATTAGTTCCTTGTGTTTTTATCCTGTATTTCCACTTAGAGTCTCTCTATTGGGACCCAGTGGAATCAACACTAGAAATGGGGGCACTAAGAAATTGGCTCTATTGACTTTCCTTACTTCCCTCTTTTCCCTTTGCCAGGCACCCATGTGTCTTCAGCCAGTATTTCTTCAGTCAACTACAAGGTAGGGTTTCATACAATATTTTTATTATATTTAGATCTCTTCCCTTATCTGAATCCCCCTTTGTAGCCACCCCCACCCAATTTCTACCTTCTAATATATATGTGTACACACATGCACGCACACACACACACATACACACACACACAAAACACATGAAAGTTGGTAATATATTTTATAAAATTCTTTCAAAGCTATAATGTTAGACACAAATATTATGGAGTAAGAATTATGTGGTCTAAAATATAGCTGTACACTCACTCTGGGAGTCAACACAGAAAAATGGTATCCATGCATTTACATATGGCTGTTACTATTGAATATAATGGACCAATATACTCAACACTGAAGAACGAAATACTGACCACTGAATGTTACTGGCTACTAAAAAAATGCATAACTGTTCTGCAGTTTAATATTAGAAAACATATTAACAGTTCTTTGTAAATGATTAATAACTGATAGTGAAACTTAAGCCTTAGGTATTAGAAAACCTTATATAGGATTCAGTCCGTAAGACGCATTTATATACTCACTAAAAATGATGAGTAAATTGGTTAAATGATTGATGGCCCCATGATCTTTGTACCAACTGTTGATTATACACTGTATCTTACTTTTTTTCTTTTAAAAAAGATTATTGAATTTTTATGTATTTCATACAGAGCATCTTAATCATCTATAACCCCTTCCCCATTGGCCCCTCCCATAGACACCCCACTGGAATTCATACATCTTGTCATTTGTATTAAGGCCTATCATGTCAAGTTATTGCCCCTAGATGTCCCTCAGTGCAAGTTCACCCACTGAGGTCTAGTCACCCTGTCTAGAGTCCCTCTCTTTAAGAAGGTCAGCTCTTCCTCACCCAGCAGTAATCAGCTTCCAATAATCCTTTGACTAAGTTTTGGACCTGCTGTCCATTTCCACAGTTCTGTGCCGGGTTTTTGTCTGAGTTTGCACGGGTCTTGTGCATGCTGACAACATTGCTGTAGGAGTGTATGAGAAGAGTGCTAGGAGGCTGTAGGACTCTTTTTCCATATGGTAGTGCACCTCCTCCCTGGTTCTACAGTCTTTCCACCCCCTCTTCCACGATGGTCCCTGAGGTCTGGGTGTGTGGATTTTTAGTGTAGAAGCCCTATCCAAGCACACACACTCTGCAGACTCTTCTCTATGTTTTGGCCACTTATGACCTTTTGTGTTCCTGGACCTCTGTTGCATGAGGAGCTTCATTGATGAGAATAGAAAGATACATTATTGTTCTCTTCATCCTTTGTTCTATGTTCCACGAGCCTTACATGTAGAGGTTGCATTGCAAATGTTGTAGATGTACATCTTAGGCTTGGGTAAATAACAATCTCTTGTGTTACCATTGTGGAACTCTGTAATAATCTCTGTCTGTTGAAAAAGAAGCTACTTTGATTAGTGGTGACTGAGATACTTGTCTGAAAATTTAAGGATCCTGATTTTGCATATTACATTTGTCTGGGGATGTTATAGCCTTGGGATTTTCTCTAAGATCTATGACCTCTCCAGCTCTGTGTATTTGGCTCGGTTTATAGTAGCACATATAGTTTCCTCCCATTGAATGTGCTTATTAGGTAGCTGTTCATTACCCCCAAGATAAAAGTGCCACTGCTGCACCAATGCCATTTTCTGTGCTGGTCACTGATGTGGTTTTGAGGCCTTGAAGCTGGATTTCGACCACTGATTGATATTCTGCCTTACGAGCTTGTGTAGTACTCTCTAAAGCTATGAAAGTTAGCCTTCAGGTCAATTCCAGCTCCATTGCTCCAAATATTATATCTGAAATATGCCCTATCTTCAGCAATAGGGTCTTCCCTTCAAGTTCTGGGAGACAATCAAGGACTGTGGCAATAGCCTGTATAGTTTTGCAAGTTTCATGAACTACCCTAGCCAACAACTCAAAGGGAGGTTTCTCCTGCCTGTCACCATTTCTTGTATGCAGCCTTCAGCTATACTCACAGACTTTAGCTATTTTCATTTGTCACAGAAAATGTATGAACATGACAGGTGAACTAGGTTTAAAAATAAAACTCTCAGTTTACTCACTCTACTTAACACTACTGATACAGGTGATACCAATAGCTTTAAAGTTATAAAAGAATGGTTATTACAGTAAGAAATTCTGTTTAAATTTCCATTCTTTATAAATTGATTGAAAACTTTTAGTATGGACACAAATTGTCTAAATCTATATTAAATACTCATAATCTTAGAGTTACTAAGAAAATATTGCATCTTATTAGTCGTAACATTTAATTGCCAACTAAATTGTTATATTTTCTTGCTTGCTTGTATTACCCTGAGTACAACATGCACATATTCCATAACAAGAATGTCTTCTCCTTCAAAGAAACAGGTGAATTTTTAAAGACATTTTGAGTGAGATTATTTTACACCTGTATATAGTATCAAAGACATATCTATGTGAAAGTAAAATCTAAAGCTATTGCAATGATTTGTATATCCTTAAACTACTGTTGCACCATACTACAAAACTGATTTTCAATTGCTCAATGAGAAAATCTTCTTGCACTTAAATTCTACTTTCATATCATATTTCTAAAATGTGTGCAAAGTTAATTCTGTATTTGAGTAATTTAACCATTTAATACATGCCAGTTACACTAGACAGGAAAGGGAGAGTTGTGTTGGTTACTTTCACCTTTAACATAATAAAATATAAATATTGTATGCTCTTTCCAAAAATAAAAACAGTGCATGTGTTTGCAAACCTTTGAATAGTTTGGATGAAGCTGGGGTAGAAACAATGATAAACTCTACCTGGAAAGAGATTCCCCTCACTGCTCCAGTCTCTGTGCCTTCAGCCATGATCAGCTCTGTGCCTTGTTTCTGTTTGTTCCTTTCTATTCCTTGAAGAACTTTCATCTACCCTCTTTCTTTCTCAGCCTTTTGGGTCTTCCTTCCTTTGGATTTCAGGGCAGCTTCATTTTCCAAAGAATAACTGTATATTCTGTCCACCTCAATCTCAACTCCTTTGAATTGTTTTCTCTCTCCACATCAGCCTCTTAGCAACGTTTATAACAACTGCATTTTAAAATAACTGCTTTATGGGAAATAATTTAGACACCATAAAACTCATGGTTTAATGTGGTGTGAGTTTTATCGTATTTACAGAGTTGTGTCAACATCATCAAATCTAATTTTAGAGTATGTCCATCACTCCCAAAATAACTGCCATGTACATTAGCAGTCAGCCTTATTCCCTCCTTTCCTCAGCACCTGACTGTGACTAATATGGTTCGGGTTTCTGTAGATTCATGTAATCTGGGAAAATCACGCAATGGGCATTATGGGTTCCTTGCACAGTCTATGTGAGACTTCCCTCACTTAGCACAATGTTTTAAGTTCCATTATCATGTAGCACACAACAGAACTTCATGACTGTTTTGCCTAAATATTATAGGGCACATATTCTTTACCAATTCATTAGTTAATAGTAATTTCATTGATTCCAATTTGTGACTACTGTGAATATTTGTAAATTAGTTTTTATGTGGTCAAATATTTCAGTCTCTTTGTGTGTATTAAAAGCAGTACATTTGCTACACTGTGTAGTTAAATACATACTATTTTATGAAATTCCAAATATGTTCACATGTTGGATATAAAATTTTATCTCCCACCCACTGATCACTTTTTTATTTGTTTTTATTTTTAAGTCATCCTGACCGGGTGAGGTAGCGTCACAGTGGAGTTTTGATTATGGTTACTTGCTTCTGATCATAGAAGTATTTAGAACTTCATGAAGCATGAACTTAAATTGGAGTTATTTTATTTCTCTGTAGATGTTGTTTACCAGGTTAAGGAAGTTCATTTCATTTTTTTTTTAATTTTAGTTTTATTTTTAATTATTTGTGTACAGTGTGTCTGTCTGTCTGTGACTATGTACATATGAGTGCAGGTGCCCTTAGGGGGGGAAGAAGGCACAAGATCCCCTGGAGTGGGATGTGTAGGTGGCTGTTAGCTGCCCATGTGGGTGCTGGGAACTGAACTTACCTCCTCTGCAAGTCGGCCCTCTTTCCAGCCCCAAGGAAGTTCATTTCTATTTCTGGGTTTTGCATGTTTTGTATTTTGTCAAATGCTTTCTTGAATCTGTTGAAATTGTCATATGGTACTTTTTTTTTTCTTATCAATATTGTTTTTGTGTTGGTGAATCAAACTTCAAGTCTGATAAATCCGACCTTGCCAGGCCATACCATAATCATATACTATACAAGAATTTTGTTGTATTTGATTTTATCCTTTTTGTTGTTTTGTCTGGAATTTTAAATTTTTCTGTTAAGGGTATTGGCATTTGTTTTCTTAGTAAAACATGCTATGAAGTATCAAAATATTATATTCCATACAAAATGAGCTGCAAAGTTTTTCTGATGTGTCGGATCATAATTTGCATAGGATAATTATTAATTTTACTGAAAAGTTTGATATGATTCAGTATTAAGACAATATATGCTTGAGGTTTTGTGGAAAGTTTAATATTTTCCTCACATGTAAAGAAATCTTTTTACCTTACACATCTGCTCACATTTTTCTGCTTTTTTGGAGGTAATTTCCAATGTTCCTCTTTCTAGGGATCTGCCTGCTTCATTTAAGTCATCTAAGTTGTTGGAATGCATTATTCATAGTTTTGGGCAGGTAGATCACTTCCTTCTAAAATACCAAATTGCAATCCACAGAACTTGTGACTATCTTGGCAAAGGGGAATAAAGATGGCAGACGAAATTAAAGTTGCTAATCACTTGACCTTAAAATAAGGACAGTCTCCTGGGTGACGAAGCTGCACTGGAGGTAACCCTGGAGTCCTTAGCTGTGAAAGACCGAGAGACAGAGGACAGAGTGGCTTGCATGAGAGCTTGAATAATGAAGTGGATATCAGTCATGAGAACTTAAAGACCAAATTGTATTATTTTTATTTGAGTGAGTCCACTGTGGTGAGCAGAGGCTTTATAGGTGGAAGAGTCAGAAAAGGTATCCTGATTTCAGGGCACAGCATCAGTCACTTCTGGCTGTGAAGACAAAAGACGAAGGGGAAAGCGAAGAGAATGGACTACTCTAGAAGGCGTTCAGGAAAGCTGACAGGAGGTTCACGGAGCGTTGCATCCCACCATTCCATTTTGAACCAAATGAATCCCATTTTAGTCTTTGTCAAGATAATTATGCAAAAATATTTTTTTTCTTTTGGGGCCACTAAATTTTTACTAATTTCCTACAGCTACCAATCACACAATTGCATTACTTATAATATTTTTTATTTCTATGAAATTTGATGACGCCCTTGCCCACATTCTTTGTTTTAATTATTTAGCTCTCTATTTCTTTCTTTCTCTTTCTTGACCAGTCTTGCTAATGATCTGCCAAATTTGTCAATATTTTTAAAGAGCCAATTTTTGTTTTTCTTAGCTTTGTTATTGTTTTTCTATTCTCCATTCCATTGATTTCTAATCCAATATTTATTTTCCCTCTTCTCCTTATGTTGATTTTATGCTGGACTTTGACAGAGTGACATATTGATTAAACTTGAAGATTTTTTTTTCTTTTTTATTGTAGATATGTTTCTCTTAAAGTACTGCATTGATAGCATCTAGTAACTACTAGTAATTTGTGTTTTCATTGAATTAATCTCATGGTATTCTCCAATTATCCTGTCATTATTCGATTTGTAGCTCAGCTTTGAGTTTTTAATCACTTTGCTTTCGCACTACTTGCTGTTCAGTTTTTTATCGGCCATTTTGTTTGTGCGTCGCATGTCTTTCTGGCCACCATTCTATTCCTGAACACTCCCTTCTTTTATGTTAAAATCCTTATTAGCACAGGAAATATTTTACTTCTCATCTGATATTTAACTATATTTTAAAAATATAATTTCCTTAGTACCCTTAGTACTTATCTTGGGATATGTAGTTATCATCATTAAACATCCACCTAGAGTTAGTAACAACTGAATTTCATATCTGAAGCCTCTGTCCTAGTTCAGCTGTTTTATCCTTCTTTTGCTATTGTTATAAAATTATACCTTCATACATTACACTCCCTTCAGTTCAGGTTAAAATGGTGTAGTTGTCTTTTACATGATGGAAGAATCACAGATTAAAATATTTGTATGCTATTTTTACATGCAGGATTACATTTCTATGTACTTTTTTATTTCTTGATGTCCAATACTGTTTAACTTAGCCTATCATATGCATATCTGCTAGTGACAATTTCTTCAATGTGTTTACCTCGGAATTTCTTATTTTTTATTGTAGTAGTTTTGGCCTGGCTGTTCCTAATTATGTGGGCTGTTAGTAGTACAGGGAATCCCTGTCATGCAAGGTGATTTACCATGCCATTTTCAAGAGTTGTTTTTCTGTCTCTTGAGACACCGGCTGTTCTGTGTTCAAGAACAGAGTTCACTGACAGTTTAGAGATGAAGAGTAAGCTGCACATCAAATCTGAGGTGCAGGGCTAGAGAGATGGCTCAGCAGTTAAGAGCAATGCCTACTGCAGAGGATTCAGGTTCAGTTGCCAGCACCCACATGGTGGCTAATAACCATTCTTAACTCCAGTTCCAAGTGACTTAAAGTCTCCAGTTCCAAGGGATCTGATCCCTTTATCTGACCTCTGGGAACTGCACAGTGTGGGTACACTTATATACATACAGGCAATACACTCATACACATAAATTTAAAAATAAAAAAATAAAATATTTTTAAAACCTGAGGTGGGGATCTTTTCTTCAATTATTATTTCCATTGGTTTCTGCTCGGTTATTAAGACTTCAATATCCATATCTTGGAATAAAGATGTCTCATTCCACAGATTTCTGAAGCTCAGTTAGATCTTTTTTCCCTGTCTGTATTCCTCAGATCAGAAAAATTTCAAATCATCTGCACTTTAATATGTACATTATTTCCTCTACCAGCTCAGATCTATTGAGACACTTTACTGTTACTCACATTTTAGTGATTACACTATCAATTCCAGAATTACTATAGCTAATTTTTAACTAAAGAGTTTTAAATTAAAGATTGCAACTCTCATTGATATTCCCCATTATGTTTCATAGTACGATGGTTGATCTCAGCCCTTAAATTGAGAGGATTTAGAATCATCGGGCAAACAAACCAGTGGGCATTTCTTTAAATTATTTTCTGGATTAATTTAACTGGGTTGGGAAGACCCACTGTAAATCTGGGCAGCACCATCCTATGCCTGGGGTCTGGACTGAATAAAGAGGAGATAGTAGGCCAAGGATCAACAATTTACCATTCCCTGCTTCCTGGCTGTGAATGCAACTTATCCAGATACCTCAAGCTCCTGCTGCCATGACTTCCATATCATGCTGGACTGTACCCTTGAACTATGAGGTAAGTAAACACCTCTTAAATAGCTTTTTAAAAATAACATTTTATAGGTTCTTTGAGAACTTCTTACAATGTATTTTGATCATTTTCAGATTCTCTCCCTTCAAATTGCTTTTGTCATGTATTTTATCACAGCAACAAAATAAGTAACTAATATGTATAGTATCCTTTTACTTAAATTTAGTTTCTTAGTCAAGATCTCCATTACTGTGGTGAACCTCTTCACAATAGCTAACATGAAGTCTTTGTCGTATGAGTCTGTCATTTGAGCTTTCTCTGGGACACTTTCTTTTGTGACACTTTTAAAATATACTTTTTAAATTGTATTTATTATTTTTATTTTATGTGTTTGAGTGTATTGCCTGCATGTATGTAAGTGCACCCAGTCATGAAATGCCCATGTAGATAGGAAGAGGGCATTGGGATGCCTTGAAACTGGAGTTTGGATGGTGGTCATCTGTCATGTGAATGCAAGGAAGAGAACCTGGATCCTCTGCAAGAGTAGTGAGTGTTCTTAACCACTGAGCCATCTCTCCAGTGCCTTGACTAGCTTTTTAAACTTATATATGTCAAACTTTTCTGTTCTTTGTGTATTGAACATTGTGTGTTGAACACTGGACAATTTAAGAACTCAGATTTTCTACCTTCCTTGTTTGACATTCTCTTTGTTTTATGATGCTCCGGGGACTACCTCACCACCCATAGCATTTACTGTGTGTAGTCAGAGAAGTCTCTGACCACTATCCTAGTAAGCAGAAAACAATTAGATTGAAATTTACTTAGTAGCTTTGAACTAATAAACGTCTAAGCCTTTGATTGTGTTTAGGTGTCAGAGGCCTGCCCTCAAAAATTCACCATTTTAAACCTCTTTATTACTCTTTAATTCTTGTTTCTGCAAAGTCTCAAGATCAGCAAGAAGTGAGAAGTAAAGGGCTGTTGAATTCACTGCTGGACCCACTCACAGTCTGCATAGAGCTGTGGGCTTCAAGGTCCCTGGCAATATGGCAGAGATGTAGTATTCACAATTGCAGCTAAGGGTTTGGAGTTTTTAACTTTTTTATTGTCAATGTTTGTTCGTTTTTGTTTTGCTTTTTCCTAACGAACTTTTGGTGACAAGACTGTCATCATTGAGTCAAACCAAATAAGGAACTCTAAAGCTGGGCATGGGGGCAGTACACACCTTTAATCCCAGAGGTAAGTGAATCTCTAAGAGACTGAAGCCAGCCTGCTCAACATAATGAGTTACAGTCCACTTGAGACTACTAGGAAGACCCGTCTCAAAAACACAAAAGTGAAATAAAACAAAAGCAAAACAAACAACTAAAAAAAAAAGAAAGAAAAAGAAAAATATCTACAAATGGAAGTTTTCCAGGTGCTTGCTAGTGTGTCAACACTATTCAGTGGGATTAAATCGTTTTCCAGGGCTCCAAATATGTTTTCCCTCAACAGTGGCCAATAGGCTGTCAGTCTTAAAGATACTGTGTTCAAAACGCCAATGGCTTTCACACTAAAGTGGAACATAGGAGAAGGTGATGAACAGACAAGAAGTGATGTCAGGAAGCTCTCCATTCCTTTCAAAATTCCAAACTTCTCTAAGTAAAAACTCTTAGACTGTTGGCACTCTATGATTCATTTTCAGAATTATAAAATGCTTCATGGCAGAGGCTTTTGCAGGGTTCTTGTTTTCTTTCTTAAAGCAAAGAGTACAATTTTTGGAGGTCTTCATTTTCCCATTCCAGAAGTATTTCTCTCGTGATGGTTCTTTAAATCTAGAATCAGTGGATTTCTTTAGCCCTTGTCATTCATGACTGTAAAAGCCTCTCCTCTGAGACTTGTTTGTTTATACTTGAAGCATCAATGATTCTTCTACTCCATGAATTTAGCTACTTTTTTAGAGTGAATTGTGTCACCCACTCAACAAATTCACACATTAGTAGCTAAATATAGAGATAAGAACTACATGGGATGTACCTGAAGTTAAAGAGGCCACAGAGTGTAACTAATCCGATAGGCCTGGCTTTGTTTTAAATAAACACAAGAAGGAATGTAAGTTCTCCCTCTGTCCCTGTCCTTAACTCTTATCTCCCTCCTTCTCTTTACATCACCTCCTCTGCTCCTACTATATGTCATATGTCATACGCATGTAGGAAGTCCATACAAGCATACAGTCAGACATCAGCTTTTCTTTTTCTTGCCAGAAACTGGTTATGCTGTTTCTCTAATTGAATTCTGGCATCCATCAAGAAAAGCAAGAAAATAAATATGTCTACGATTTTAGCTCAGTGTGTGGTATTTTGTTGATGAAACTCAAAGGGACTTATGGTTGCTGTCTTTTAAGTCTATCCTGACCTTGTATGAGAACTCATAAATGATCCAGATACACACTGAGACACATCCTTGCTGTGCTACCTCTTCCCAACATGCTCATAATCTCAACATGTTCTCAGAGGATCTAACTGTACATAAGTGTCTCCTCCACCCCCAATACCTTTCGTAGATTGACTGATGATCCTCATTCCCAGGTACTTTTGCTCTTTTTAGTAATACTGAATTTATAAAATGACTGAGATATTTGTATGCCAGGGACTAAAAGGCATTCAGCATTTTCTTTTCTTTACTAATGAATTCTTTACAAATGCAATTATTTTCATTTCCCCTATGTCTAAGGTTCTAACAGTGCAGTGTGTTTGCAAAGCTACCTCCCTGTTAATATTCTAGTAACGTTGTTCAGAATCACTAGAATCAAACACTCAAAAGTCATGCAAAATGAACAGAAATTCACTACCAAGCTACTCACAAGGAATGTGTACGTGACTTTAACTCTGTATCAACTGTACCTGGAAACAGGCCGTCAGAACACTGCTGAAGAAGAAACACAGTCACAGGAATTCTCAGATGCCATGTAAATCAATACATGATTCAGCCACTGGGTTCATTTTCACTTTTTATCTCACTATGGTGAAACAAAATAAGAACAAGTTCGTACCTCACCATATTCTTCATGGAATTGTGTCTTTTTAAACAGACACTGTCCTGTATCTAGTAGTAAAGAATTCCTGGAATTACATGAACATTGCCAAAAGGGACAACAGCTTTGCCTGTTACAAGTTATATCCAATTGTGTCTGAGGTAATCTAATTTTCCATAATGTGATAATGTATGAAGAAAATACTCCCTCACTGAGTTTATAGCTCAGAGACAGGCCCACAGCTCACACTGAGACTTATAGAATCTCCCACGGATCCCTACCTTGCTTGAGTTGAGCTGCTGTCACCAAGCTGAAAAGATTCCACTGAAACAGCAAGGAAACAACTCATTTTTAAAGTAGCGATTGAGTCGCAACCATTTATACTTTTGATGTGTTCTCATAAAGTCTAAAATATCTGTTGAAATGATAAACAATATCAACTGATTAAATTATATGCCTTTATTAGACTTTGAAAGGCTAGGAAGAAATAGACATCAAGTACAATGTAAAATCTTTTAAACTTAACTAAAACCATAATTTAAAAATTATCCACTATCCAAAGTACAGTATTGGTTTGTGATTATACAGAATACTTCAAAACTTATACAGATTTAAATTCTGCCTCCCAAACCAGACATGGTAGCACAGGTCTGCTGTTGTCCTAGCCACTCAGGAGAATAGGCAGGAGTATCAGAAGTTCAAGGCCTGGAGCAAATTAAGGACAAGTTGGATAAGACAGGAAGACCTTGGCTCAAAACTGACATAAAAAGAAAGCTGGACCAGTGATACAACAATCCTCACCCAGTATATGCAAGGCCTGGTACGGGGAGTGGGGAACAAAGTCTGCCTTTAGACTGCTTAGGTAGGTAATTTTCCTTTCCCCTTTTACCCACACAGCAGCTTTTAACTTATCAGAGTGATTTCTGATTACCATGTCAGAAAACACTGAGCCTGGGGATAAACAAGTTTTCTTCCTATGCTTTCTGGTCTATCAAAACACACAGCTGTGCTTCAGGCTAAACGTGTAAATGCTACTGCTTCTTCACATACTACCTTTACATGTGCCTGTTTCCATAGTAAATATCCATGTATCATCCTAAATTCTCTTCATTTAATAAAAACTTTTTCTGGTGTCCTGCTTTAACCCTTCATCCAATCTTATTAATGTCTAATGGAGAGGGCTCTGCATGATCGGGTGTTTCAGATATTGTATCACTTGCCCTCTCACAAGAAATGACTCAAAATAAAAAGTAATAGTAGCAGTCCCAGAGCTAACTCTCTGAAGACTTTAATATTGTTCATGGCTATCCCTTGGCATATTAGAAAACAAGACAGAAGTCCTCAAGAAAGTTGTAAGCTTATTTCTAAAAATCTCTACTTTTCCATGAAATATTTATGCAGTGGTTCAAACCAACTCTGCTTCATCTTCTCCAATATCTCCTATCTTGACTATTTTTAGAAAATTATATATGTGAAAGAGAAAGGGAAAATAATCTTAGAAATAACATCAACAAAAGTAGTATTTACCAAAGGAACCAGATTATATTTTCTGCCAGATAAAAAAGTACATTTTATCTCTAAAAATGTTATGCTCGTTTGGGTTTATTTCTAAGTTAGAATAAAAAGAAAATTTCAAGACTAATTCTTCCAAACTCTTCCCTCTTCCAATGCCATTCCACACAAGTCCCCTTTGGGTCTGGTCATAATGTGGTGGCCCTACCAGCTCAAGCTTCCAGAACAACTCTTAATATTCTTTATATTGTATGAACTATAGCCTTCCAAAGCATCTACCTTTGTCCATAAATTCTGTGTCTCTCCATCCTCAGACTCTCCTCTGAATTCCAGACCTGACTACACAACAATCAACTCAAGGACTCTACCTGGATATTAAATGGGTGTTAGTAAGCATAAAGCTAGATTTCTAAATAACAACAATAGACATATGACAATCAGTATCCTCTCAGTAAATTGCGACTGCATCCTTTGTCCATGTCAATTATATTCAGGTAGTTCCTGGTTCTACTTTTTGACTCTCATAAAACAGTATCCAAGCAGTAAGTCCTGCGTATTACAAGGTCAATGATATGTTCAGTAGATCATCTCTCACACGTTTACTCTCTCCTCATCAGGTCAAGCCCTCACTTCATTTACCCTCAATTGTCTTATGGCAAAAGCCCCCAAATGACCTTTAACTATTTTTTTAAAAAGAAGAAAAGAGAATTAAAAAGAACTATATAAACATTCGGATCATGCCCAACTCCACTGCTCAAGTCCACCAATGGCGTGAGGTGACTCCCGCCTCTGTTCCTCCTTTTCTTCTTCCTCTTGTTTCTTCATGTGTGTGTATGTGTGTGTGTGTGTGTGTACATAAATACGGTGTATGTACATTTATGTGTGATTTGAGGCATGCATGTCTCATAACACAAAAAGTGTGTTTAGTTCAGATCTAACCTTCCCGTGTCAGTCATCTCCTTACACCTTGGTTGTGGCTGGGACTTTGAGTTGTTCTCTACTGTGTACACCAGGTTAAATCTCCACCTCCTTCCCTACAACATGAGCCCTAGGATTAAAGACACATTAAAACATCCAGTTTTACATGGATTCTAGAGAACTGGATGCAGGTCCTGATGTGCAAGGACTTTACTCATTGAGCCATATCCCCAGACCTTCCTTTTCTCGCCAGATGACATTCAGATTTTTACAAGGGCTGACAAAACATTGCACAATATCATGCCACTTCTAACCTTGGCTTTTTCACAATGTTTTTGGTCCCATTTTATACTTCAACATGATGCAAGTTATCGCCTCGGATCTTTTCAGTGCTTTCCCTTGAATTGACTTTCTCAAGTGGCTCTTGGCTGACTCCCTCACTTGATTCAAGTTTTTCTTAATGTTGCCCTCCTAGAACTTCCTTTCCTTGTTTCCATATTTTGAAGTGTGGTCCTGAACCTCCTTCCATGTGCTCTGTGCTTCATCACTACTTTATCCAGACCTCTGACATCATCTGATGAACTGTACATCTTCAAAAGACTATTGTGTCTTCACCTAATGAGCTCTTAAAGATGGTAAACATTTGCATGTATTGTTCTTGCATTGTTCCCTGTACCAAGAAAAGGAATAAAGACTACATACCTGATAATCATTTTAAATTTTGATGATAAGACCACACATAATCTGAAAATTAACTAGGGTATTAAGGCCTGCTCCACAGAACTCCTGCTAGGTAAATAATTAGTATCGTTATCTGGTAAAAATAATTATCCCTGATGCCTAAAATGTGTGATGTCTTTATTACATTTTAAAGATTTGTTTTATTTTTAGCAATGTGTACGCATATATGTCTGTGTGTGAGTATGTGCATGTAAGTGTGGGCACCAACAGAAATCAGAAGGGTTGTACCTTCTGGAGCTGTAGGTACAGGTGGCTGTGGGCCACCTGACATGGGTGCTGGGAATTGAACTTGGATCTTCTGCAAAAGCAGTATGCACTTTTAAACACTGAGCCATTTCATCAGCCCATAATTTTTGCATAGTTGTGAGGTCATTGGAGAGTTCTTGAAAAACTGAAAATTAAAAGAAACTGCCATTTTCTCTATGAATCTATATTTGGAAACGTTAACCTCTGATGTCTTTTTATCCATAGATGCATTCAATTACATGTGGTTACATACTTATGTGTGTATATAACACCAAACTTGTAAGCTATGGTGCATAAGAGAAAATACTTTCTAAGTTCATTAACTCTTTCAAAACATTTTGTCATTTTGCCACAGTCCTAAATTATTTAGGAATTCCATGATACTGGAATTTGTGTTATCTGAGGACTGGTTCGAGTTAAAAACCTTTCATCTAATTTTACCATTCTGCAATGGCCCAGTCTCCACCCCCTCTGACTCATTCATCAAAAACAGCCCAGCATTGCAAGTTAGTTGGCTACAGAATGACGATAAATGTTGTCTTATATTTTATTGCCTGTCTAGAGCCTGCTAGTGTTTTCTATATATTAGATAGTCAACAAATGCTTATTAATATTGCAGATAATATTCTAGGCTTTATTTTCTTAGTAGCAAAGTCACACATGAAAGGGAAGCCGAGCAGCCTTTTGATTGTTCAGGTGGAAAAACAGATGGGAAAATAGAAAAGACAGTGTTATGTACCTTAGTTTCAGCTTTGTTGTTTTAACCCTTCCTCCTACTTTTCTTCCTGTTATCGTTTAAGAAATCCATTTACTTTTGCCGATGTTCACTTGCTGAAATCACTCTCCATTACGGATGAGCACCCTACTCTGAAGATGCCTGTGTGCTGGGTTTCGGCGTGGGAGTTCCATTACAGGTGTTATTGATTTGGCTGTGTTCCTTTCTCTGAACTGCCGTCTGCATCTGTCATCTGACTGTGTGACGATGAGTATATCGTACACCTAGTAGTTTGTTGTATTTTATTCCACAGAAAAACAAATAGGTGGATGGAAATTTTGCTGCTACAAGAAAAATAACTTTGAAGATTATTTTTTGAAATACATATATGCATTTTGCTATGCTTTTCTACGAGGACAGAAATACATCCTAAGATGAATAGAAGTACCATGAAACATTATCTTGCCTTCATAGACCTGTCTGTGAACATTAGATCTAAACTGTTCCAATGGTAACAATACACATGTCCTGGTTGACTAGATAGCTGAGATGTTTGTCATCCTTTGGAAATGTTTCCAAAAAGTAGGCTAATTTTACTATATATATTTCCACACAAATCTTTGTTTCTAGACATATTCATATTAAAGACTACTTTTAACATTAGGTGTCTTGTTTTGATAATGAATCTATTCAGTGTTCTAATTTTAAAAGTATTTGTTTTCTATTTCATCTAGAAATAAGTAGTCAAAATACAACTCTATCTACCATCTATAATGTGGCTTTATTCAGATAGAGTCTTAGAAGTTCACGTTACTAGTGGATGTAACAATTGTTTCCTCCAGTTCCTTTCTTTTATGGATGTGAAGATGGAGGCCAGAAGTTATTTGCCGAAGTTGGTCATCGATTCTAGTTTTCCCCAAGGAGGCTGGATACATTCAAATCTACACAATTAAATAAGTTCAACTCAATCATAAACACGTGTTGAAGCAAAGCATAGTATTACAGGCCAATAATCCCAGAATTTGACAGGTAGTGGCAGAAGAATCAGGAGTACGAGGTCAGTCACAGATATATAGCAATATATTATGGCAGCCTGGGTTACATGAGCACTTATCGCAAAGCAGCAAAAGGCCAAACAGCCAACACTGAGCTCTGGTCTATAAATGTTATTGGAAAGGAGATTGTTAGCACAGAGTACAAGCTTAGCAAGAGACAGGTTTAACACTGTGTGTATTCCCAGCTGAACGAAATACAGATAGATGGTCTATGCTTTCTCTTGCTTAATTTGACAAGTTGAAGGCAATGTCCTTCTAATGTTTTAAGCTACAGTCAGCCACCTAACAATAGAATTAGAATTAGAATCCAGAAGCTTTGACTTTTCTTTCTTTATTGTCATCAATGATACAACATTCTTAACCATTAGAGGCTCATGCACATGAGGTTTGAAGTATAAGGGTGTGGAATGTCTGTGAGCTATGTATGAGAGACTAACACAAAGCACAATGTATTTTATTCTGATCAGTATGTACTCTGGGGGCATGATGCTGCAGTCCTCTGTGTTGGCATACAATTGTCACACTATATCCTCAAAAGGAAGACTTATAGGCAGGCACATAAAAAATTCATCATAATAACATTCTAAGAAGCCTAGAAATATTATTCCAACTTTGTAAGATGTAATAGTGAGCCTGTGAAAATCAAAGTCCCTTGATCTTCTCTACCTCCTGCCATGCACTAATTAAACTAGCCAAAATAATGCTAGATTTCTTGTGAAATTTCTCATTTTGATTTTCTTCCATCACGTATGCTCAGGTGGCATTGATTTTCAACAAAAATCTATGTTCTATCATTTATCTTTCATTTCATGTCATACCCATGTGCAAGCCCCAAGGGTGCCCCTAAATCTCTCCACTCATCACAGGAAGGGAGCAGTTGTTCTTCAAGGAGGTGGCAAACTAACAAAATACCTGTCTGTGGTTGGAAGTACAGTTTGCCTTTATCTTGTCATTCCTGAATTAATGGACCAAGGTTCTTGCAGTTCCTCCACTTAAGGAACTTCCTTTCAGAAATCTGACTTAAAGCTCTGCTTTCTCTCCCAGCTGCATTCAGGTGGGCACTTAAATACGTCAGCATCAGACCTTAGCTTGTGCCCTTATCCTGGCTTCAGAGTTGGTTTTGTCGTTGCAAGTGCCATACAGCACAGCTTATGAAACCCTGTTGCTCACTAAATCAAACACAAACTCCAGCCACATTTAAGACTCAACAATATATGATCTAATCCAAGTATCATAGGTCATAATTCATTGCCTTTGCAATTCTCTTCACACAACTGCACAAGGCATTCCAAAACTGCCCAGTGCTTCTCATCTCTGAAGTAGTTCTCACATAATGCCTCATGTTAGACAGGTTCTTGTCAGAATTTCACCACCACAGGTTGAAATGCTATGCATTTTCAGCTAGGGATGATGAAATACACCTAGAATCCCTGCAACCAGGAAGCTGAGGCCGGAAGGTGCTGAATTCAAGGTCATTCTAGATTATATAGTGATCCTGTCTGGAAATAGTAAAAAAGAATTATGCGTTTTACAAGGCTAGATTTTAAAAGGTTACTTTTCCAAATTAACTGAATGACAAACTATTATTGTCTAAAATGTCATCATCTTAAGCAGACATTAGATTAATGAGGCTGAGTTGCTTTGAATCCTTCTCCAGAGAGCAGCTTGTTCAGATTATATATTTTTAGACTTTTAATCTGCAGAAGGGAGATCATAAGAGTCCCAACCTCATAGAATTATTGGCATGATAATCTTAGCTCAAAGTAGAAAGTGCCTGGTATATAACAGAAGCACAAGAAATACTTGCCACTGTATTATAGCTCTACGGTACTTTTTCTATAAAAAAATAAATAAATAAAACATTTAGTGGTTGTACATTACTTTTATCCTTTTTAAATATTTTCTGAGTCATTTAATAACTTTATGACATATTTAATAGTCTCTTAAAATTTCTCTATTTAAAAAAGTAATGCACAGACTTACTCTCTGATTTTGAAATTATCCTCATTTCATAATAAAGAAATTTGAGATGGTGTGAGGTGAACTGATATAAAGACACATACCCTTAGTGAACGCCACTCTCTGACAGCAGCACAGCTTCCATTGGAAGGGAATATGTATTTTTGGAGTCTTTCTATTCTCTAGAGCATATAACTGTTCATTTTGTAAAAGGAAAAAATGTAATATACATTTGATGGGTTAGGAATTCCAGGTAAAATAGAACTTTTGTCAGAATACCTGTGGTAGCACGCATAATTCAGTAAAGGGGGGAAAGTACATCTTGATAGATGTATGGGTCAAATGAGAGTAAAATTTACAAAATTGTGAGAACCTGTGCATTTTAGTACATAACAGCTTATAAAATTCTAAAAAGATGGAGCTGGAGAGGTGATTCAGTGATTAAGATCAGTGGTTGCTCTTGCAGAGGACCTGGGTCCCATATCCAGCAACCACAGGGCTGCTAACAACTGTCTGTAACTCCAGTTCTAGAGGATCTGATGTCCTCTTATTTTAAGAATTCTAATAAGGTGAGGGGCATTTCAATAGGGTGTTGTAATCTTCCCTTGGGGAAAATTTGCCTCAAGTGTGTAATTTGTAAAACAAAATTAAATGTGCATTTTTATGGTTTTTTTTACTTGAAGTCCTAGGTTTCTAAGAGTTCCTGAGAGCCTAAGCTTATAACTCAGTTGTGAGGAAAGATCTTTCTATAACCATACTTTAAGCACCAGGAAATGAGAAATGGCATTTCTAACACTCTGGCAGGCTGTGATCATGAAGGATGGGAGGGTTGCAACTGTGTAGGAAGCTTGAGTCAGCATCAATTTTTTTCGATCTGGCAGTGTTTTAAACTTTCTTCTCTCTCCCCT
>NW_008335287.1:4611188-4621847 GCF_000622305.1 Nannospalax galili | reverse complement strand
CCCTCCCCTCCCCTCCCCTCCCCTGTCCTCTCCTCTCTTTCTCTCTGGTGTGCGGGTTATGTGCTGCACATGTGTGTGGCTACACATGCTCGCACGTGCCTAAGCCAAAGAAGCATTTCAGGTGTCTTCCTGTGTTGCTCTGCTTGCCACCTTATCGCCCTGGCACGAGGTCTCTCACTGAATCAGATGCTCACTGTATTACATAAGCTGACTGGTCAGCAACTTCCCAGGCAGGATCCAGCTGTCTCCAATCCCCTGACTCTGGGGTTACAGGTGGTGCAACCATGCCTGGCTTTTTATGTGGGTGCTTGGCATTTTGAACTCAGGTCCTCAGGCTTGCCGGCAAGTCCTCTGACCCTGACCCATCTCCCAAGCCCCAGAGACACTTGGTGGACCAATGCTCAATTATATCAAATTAAATTCATTTCTTTATTTCTACTTTCAACAAACTTGTATAAATATTCGCTAATTATGGGACACTCTACATCATACATGGATTGCTGAAAAAGAATCTGCTTCTTAGGAGTGATATCATTAACATTCACTCTTTGTCTACAACTCATGTGTGTGTGTGTGTGTGTGTGTGTGTGTGTGTGTGTGTGTATTTGTCATACAAGTGATCTTTGACAAAGGTTTAATTTGGCTTCCCCTGTTTAGTCAGTACATGGAAAACTCACCTCTACACACTGTCATATAAAATAGTTGCCTACAAATCCAGAAGCTTGATAAATTGATTTTCAGATTATCTACTTTTTTATTAAAATTCTTTTACTTACACAACTGAGATATCAGTCTGAACCAATTTCCCTCTAAAAAGACAAGAGTCACCATGATTTTAAAAGAGAGGCCTATACAACCGTAGACCATGACACAGGCAGTGCATCAATCCAGGAAGAAAGTATAACATCATGTATGAGACAATTGTGCCAACCTCAGAAAACAAGATTCATGGTTGACAGAAGACTGCCTATTACTCTTTATGCCTACTGATAAAATAGTCATGTCTTCTAAAAGTAGCAATACTTATCAAAGAACTTGCAATCCTGCATTTTAAAGATCTGTGTTAGACCAGGCATGGTGACACATACCTCTAATCCCAGCACTCCAGAGACAGAAGCAGTCGGGTGTCTGTGAGTTCAAGGTCAGGATGGTCTACATAGCTAGTTCCAGGCAAGCTGGGGCTACAAGGAGACCTTGTCTCAAAAAGACCAAAAAAAATAGTAAATTTGTAACGTTTCAAAAGTTGACAGTACAATAAATGAAGGTCTTCTTAAAAATGGGGGGTGGGGCTGGAGAGATGGCTCAGCAGTTAAGAGCACTGGCTGCTCTTGCAGAGGACCCGGGTTAGAGTCCCAGAACCCACATGGCAGCTAACAGTTGTCTGTAACTCCAGTTCCAGAGAATCCAATGCTCTCTTCTAAGCACTGCACAACATGGGTGCACTTACAAGCACGTATTACACTCATACACATAGAATTAAAAAATAGTAAATTAAAATTTGAAAAATTATCTGTGGTAATGGTAATCAGAGGTCAAACAAAAAAGAAAATATATTTTTTACTTCTAGAAGAATGTTAAGGCTAGTCTGTACAAAACCAGCTTTGATTTTTAACTCAGCATCTGGAGGAAGTAATGTTTATTGAAAATGACTGATTCATCATGCAGTTTTCTGAGGGAGTGCATTATTTGTACCCAAACAAAAAGAAGAACAACTGTCAAAATTCCAAAAATAATGAGTAAACATGTCTGCATTTCAGGAATAAATAAATGATCTGAATGAACAAAGGAAAGCAGGCCCTTCAGAGGTGAATTTTATAATTAGTCTTTGTTTTAAGGAGAAGACATATGTGTATTCTTTTGTTCATTTTCAAAAGCCTTCTGCCTTTGTTATAGTAAGTGCTGCCTGCTAGTCAATGATACTTATAATTTTTTTAAGTTTATATAAACTAAACTGCTTCCTTATGGGTAGACATAATGAAAATTATAATAAAATCTATTTGTGAATTTAAGAGAAATGAATATTTTTAGCAAGGGAATTTCCCACCAACCCTATTGTAGAACTTAGTAACTATTATTCTTGCTTAGGAATGTTATCCTTTTAAAGAAAAAATGTAGGCAGCTATAATCTGTAAATTCTAATTCATGTCCTTAAAATTAGTAACACATCTACACTGCATATGTATACTTTTGCAATAGTATTTTAAATGAATCAATTGAGCTTTGGGTAGGAATTTCAACCCATTACGTACTTAAAGTATTATGAATATGTTTTATAAAGTTTAAAATATTTAAAACTATTTTAAAAGATATCTATCCAGATATCTATGATATTAAAATTATTTTTAAATATAAAACCTGTACCAAACATGTATCTATGATAAAAATGAGAAAGTATATAAATAAAACATTCTAAAACAAGAGGGTCCAATTCACTTGAGGGACAAACTTTTATCACTGTCATAGGAATGCAACTGTTAATATAAATGCTACCAATCATTCAACACCTGCTTGCCAATACTACTTTTCTAGAAGCCAAATCACAACCATCCCCTGAGTCTATCCCAGACTCTCCAGAGAATCCTTGATAAGACTTTGAAGGTAGGTAAGGTAAGATCCAGAGTCTTGCCTTTAGAGAGTCTGTCTCCATAGTATCTATGGAAGGGCTCAACATCACACACCACTGGAAGATAGCTGCTACCATTTTAATTGCTTCACTCAGAGATGGCTTCTGTGTCTGCTTTCATTTCCCTAACACCTCTGCTCTTACTCAGCCAGAGGCTTGATCCAAGAGTATTTGACACAGTTAAGGCCTCAGCAGTTTGGCTTTGTTTTGTTTGGAATATATGCCTCACAAACCAAAGGGTCAAAAGTATATTGATTTTGCATAATGGTTGTAGTTCCTCTAGAAATTGTCAGCGTCTAAAACCTCCTCACACTTGGCTTGCCCACATGTGCCAATGTCACAAATGTCTCCATGCTGTTCTTAAGATTCTCCTAGCTATACTGTTATTAGCTTACTCGATAAGTACGCAGCCTACAGTTACTGTCACAGAATCCCTTTTTTCCTTCCTTTCTTTGCCAGTTAGTACTGCTGTGGTCCTAATGGTATAGATTATGTTCTAGCCTGCCTGAGTTATGACACAAGCAAGGTTATTAAAGTTAAAAGTTTCAAAACCACATGTGGATTTTACGGACCTCATGCTGTCTGTATAGACGGAAGTCATCAGCCCACTGCTGTTCCAGGGATTTTATTCCTGCACCACAAGTCCAAGTGCTAAGGCTTCTCAGCTTCCCTTACTCCTGCAAGTTGAAAGCATTCAACAGAGGGCTTTTGAAACATTAAAATGGGACACAGAATGAATCATTCCAATTTAACAAAATGCAATCATTTTGAGTTTTGCTTTTGTGGCAACTGCATCTATTGATTGTGACAGTATTAGACATAAATTGCTACCTAATTTTAGAAGAAATATGCCACCTAAAAAGAATGCAAGCCCTCCATGATACCAAATATTCAAAATATATCTTTAGAAAAGTAATACAGATGACTCAGACTCCTGAGTGGCTACTTTAAAGACCTTATAGAGTGGGAATGTCCTCAAACATGATAAACTTAAATGCTCTGGAGAAAACCACAATGAAAAATGTTTATATGATTGTTGTTAAGAAACTTTCTATAGAATTATCTCTCTGCCAATGGGTAAAGGATACTTAACATTTTTGAAATTGTTGCTAGAGTGTGTATGAGGTTTTAAGCATTGATGATGAGTGTTCATTCACTGAGCCTCTGTTTAGAGAATTTCTTATTTTCTTTTTATAGTTAAGTTTCTTACCTCACATTTAACTAAAAATATTTTCAGTCCATGTAAAAATGACTAGTAATAAAACAATGAATCTACACTTCTTTGGTTTCTGATGAATTTATTTGATTTTCAAAATAACACTAGGAAAATTCAAAGGCCTTATAAAAATATTGGGTGGGAATGAAAATAATGTTTATAGTCCATTATGACACAACATGTATTTATAGTGTTTAAGGCCAAACTATATTAATCATTCTCCTCTTCTCAAACAGAACTTTTTCGTGCATCTTCCCCTCACTAGCTTCAGCAAAAAGATCTGTGGCTAATGCATGACTTAGCATAGCAGTGCTATTCTTCTGGCCTAGTTGGAATAAAGGGCATATCATGGTTGTTCCTGACTGAAACTTAACACAACTCAACACAGGCCCAGGTCTTGCTCTTGGCCATCTTGCAACCACCATAAAAACCAGCCTCAGAGGCAGAAGAACAATGAGCCCAAAGCTATTATATTAAGGTTCAGTCAAGAAAGAAATTATTTCAGTATTAATGACTGAAGTTAGTCCCTCACAAATGTTAGGCAAGCACACTATCACTACACCTCCCAGACCATTGTTTATGTTTGTTCGTTTGCTTGGTTGTGTGTGTGTGAGAGAGAGAGAGAGAGAGAGAGAGAGAGAGAGAGAGAGAGAGAGAGAGAGAGAGAGAGAATGCCCCTAAGTTGCTCAGCCTGACCTTGAGTTTGAATTGTAGATCGGGCAGGCCTTGAACATGCAATCTTCCAGCCTCATCCTGCATAGTAATTAGGATTATAGGACTTTACCACTAGGTGAAACTGTCAATCAATTCTTGAATGCCAAAAATATCTGGAGATAAAAAATCCCCTTACCGCTTAGGTCAGTTTGTCAGAATTTCCATTACTTATGGCCTGTTTCAATATACCAAAAGAATAATCCAGTTGAGGATTCCAACAAGTACATTTAGATGCTGATCTTTCTCTCCTGCTCTTGCATTCCACTGAAATACAAATAAGAACTTCTAAGGTCTTAACTTCAAAAAGGTCGGCTTCAGAAAAAGTTTGACAATAAGCATCAGAAACTGTAATGATGATTTTAAAGATCAAGCAAAACTCTTAATGAAGTATTTAACAATATGCTCTGACAAAACAAATCTCATTGGTGAAGATGAAAAATATTTTGAATTAAAATAATCTCCACATATTGATCTGAATTAATGAATAAGGGGAAATTTTGTAATACACATTTATTAATGTGTTCAATTAAGATATGGTAAAATAGTAACCATATTCCACCCCCTCAGGTATAGCACAGAATTAATTGAAAACTTGAAATTAAAAGGAAGAATTATTATTTCGTTTACTATTAAAGGAAATAATACATTTTAACACTGTGTTTTCTAAAGTCCTGTAAATTATCTCCAGGCATGGACTTCAAAGTTAATCTGTTAATACAGTATTAAAATAAGCACAGTCATTTGGAGTGAGAGATATGTGCACAACTTAGGCAAGTTCCTAAACCCTCCCGACCACACATTACTGTATTTTCCTATCACAAATAATGATAACAATATCCCTTTTAAGGAGGTGTCAGAAGATGAATGACTTAGAACATTAGAAATGACAGAAATACGTATTCAGTCTTTACATTTCAAATTTCCAACCACAAGTACATTTTCTTTTAAAACTATACAGTAGAATATTAACTTACAGAGCTGGTGACAACATATACAAGACTCATGCAAACAAGCAGACAAAAAGCCAGCACAGACCTGTGGAAACGGACATTAGGCCCTGATCTTAGTTGAAGAATTATTGGCAGCTGATTACTGCTGGGTGAGGAAGAGCTGATCTTCTTTAAAGGGGAGACTCTAGATAGGCTGACTTGGCCCTAGTGGATGAACTTGCACTGAGGAACATCAGTGGACACTAACTTGACTTGATAGGCCTTAACATAAATGACAGAATGCATGAAATCCAGTGTGGGGCTATGGGAGGTGCCAATGGGGAAGAGGGTTAAAGATGATGATGTTGTGTATGAAATAAACAAAAATTCAATAAAAATATACAAACACTTTTAAAACCTATATATGTATACATATATATGTATATATGTATATATGTATGTATATGTATACACACACATATATATATAGAGAGAGAGAGGGAGAGAAAGAGAGAGAGAGAGAGAGAGAGAGAGAGCACAGGTCCCTAGAAAGATGACTTAATGGTTAAGAACACTTACTGTTTTACCGAAAACCTAAGTTTGTTTTCTGTCACGCAGGTCTGGTGGATCATAACTGCTTTTAACTCCAGCTCTAGGCTCTGGGCATTCATAAGCTCTTGACAGTCCCTTAGAGACACATGCGTGCATGCGTACACACACACACACACACACACACACACACACACACACACACATAAAAGAATATGCATATATGATATATGTCATTAACACACACAGGGTTTCCATACCACACACCTACATAGTACATGCTTATGCACACATATACATCATTTTCTTTCTTGGTAAACCAAAGTCAATGGAGTAAGAATATAGTTTTCAATCAATTTTGGCCTCTGTCATTTCTCTTTTTCTCCCCTCTGCACAGAACTTCTTCTATTTCTGTATTATTTTATTTATTTATTTGTTTATTACTGGTAAACATTTTATTTGAACTTGCTACACAAAATGCAACAGAATAGCCTTACCTGACTAAATTCATATTGTTATTGGACATCTTTCCTTTATTTATTTTTTTAATTATTTATTTAATAACCACATACTTAGAAGCATTTCATTACAACAGCATTGAAATATTCAATAACAATTTCCAGAGCTAAGATGCCTCTCTTTCAAAATTGGTTGTATATTTATTTCAGAAGGAAGTTACGAAGAGAACAAAGAAACTCTAGTCTGCCAATCCCATCCCTTATTTCTCCAGACTCTTATCCTGCCTGTGGCATTTGTAATTTCTTGCTATGGAAATTTTTGACAGTGACCATGAATAATAATTCTGAAATATGTGCTCTAAATACTCTAAATACCTCATAAAATTATCAGTATACTTCTAATGACTCTATGTAAACTTGACATGAATCATGGGCCATGTCTTGCATATGTCATAACCTAGAATTCTCACAATTACTAACCACATATCCTGCTTGAAACAGAAGTTTGGGGCATCATGTTCTTATAATACACACTTGAAGGTGATTACTAAACTGAGTGGATTTTTTCAAAATTATGATTCAAGCATAAGACTTGATCATTGCTAAGGATGGGTCCATGGTGAACTGGTAGCATTTCTAAGTTAATTCTTGGCTTTTATGAAATGGTTCCCAAAGAAGCAAATAATCCATGTAGAAATTAAACCAAAGCCTGCAACAACCAGCACACGCCCTGCTTATCTTCTAGCACAGTGAGCTTACCACCTGCATTGGTACCAGAAAATATGGGCAGCTGATAGCTGAGACAGCAAGTAGCTGGAGGGTGGGATGGACTACAGGAATATAGTGGTCCATATGTAAATGGAACCAGATGCCTGGCAGCATCACTCAGTCCAAAGGAGTAACCAGACCAGCATACTCCTATAAGCAATAAATTTGCCCACTTGCTTTTTAAAGTAAACATTCTTTTCTCTTGTGATTATTTTTAAATTTCCTTATAGTTCAGTACAAAGTAATAATTACAAGCAGAAATTATGGTGATTCAATTTAATTCATTTACCATGGTTTCTCTTTGGGTGTTTGTTTTGAGCAAGTCCTTTTGAAATTACTCCAATGACCAGCCCTCTGTAACTGATCATTTCTCTAATTTAACATGTATTTCTGTAACAAAATTAAATAATCTGCTTCTCTGCTCAATTATAGATCTCTGAAAATTAACAGACACCAATTCCGTCAAATTATCAATGGAAGTATGAAATACTGTAAGTCTCCGCTCAGGTAACAACACTACGGAAATAAGCATTGCTCTTAGGGGGAGTGTTTTTGGAGCATTGCGCATATTATGTTGGTTACAGAATCCAGAATATAGAACCTGAACCATTTCCAACCCGGAGAAAAATAAGTTTGTGCTTTAACCCCATTAGAGTTAAGATAATACAGTAATACAAATACATTGTTACACTTTCACTGGATCAAAGGCAGAACATTTTGTTTTTTGCACATCCATATTAAGCTTCTGCACATCTTCACTGAACCACTAAAGTTAAGTAGTAAACAATTCTTATGCTCAGTTTTCTTATCTGAGAAATGGGGGGCGGGAGTAATAATTACCTAATGTGCTTCGGGTGTTCTGTCGTTTAACTAATTAGAGGTTGCAAAGGCTGATACAGCACCATAGCATTAAATATCTGCCTTTACTGGCCAACTCGCCACAGCTGCTTAAACACAGCTGCTCTCAATAAGCAAGACACGCTCAGCTAAGCGTGTGAAGAGCTGATTGGAGGATATGGCATGGTAGGAGTGTTTCACAACTTGTGGATTTCTTAATCTTGCCTAAAAATTAACAAGTAATGTCATTGTGGAATGCGGTTGTCTTTACCCCTAAAACATGAAACTCAGGAGGGTAAAATCTTTAAAGCTGATAGGAAAACAACCCTTGGAACTCCATGGGAAGCACTCAGAATGCTTCTGAACCCATACTAACACCTCCCCAACTGTTCCCTATTCTTTGTTTCTATAAACCTGAAATGGTATGTACAAGTCAAAACAGGCATACTAAGTACCAGTAATGAGTTCTACTAGGGAAGAAAAAGGAGTCTTGTACCTGTGGGATGTTTTGAAAGCTAGGCTCAGACTGGGTAGAGAGCAGAGGGAGCAAGAACAGCTAGTGCTGCATCCTAGGTCCAGCCACACCTTCAGCCTAGACTTGCATGCTATTTCTCCTTTACAGGCTCTATTCCTGGAGTCCTTGCTGAGGTCCAGATGCCTGAATTCTATTCATAACACAACCATTTTTGTAGTGTGTGTGTGTGTGTGTGTGTGTGTGTGTGTGTGTGTGTGTTTCCTGCATGCATGTGAGTGTACCTGTGTCGTGCAATGCCCAAGAAGATCAGAAAAGGGCATTGGGTACCTTGGAACTGGAGTTACTGACAGTTGTTAGCTACCATACGGGTGCTGGAAATCAAACCCAGGTCCTTTCCAAGATGTTAGTGCTCTTAACCACTTAGCCAACTCTTCAGTCCCATAAACCAACTTTTTAAGTAGCCCTCTCCTCTGTTGAGTTCCTGATATTACATCAGCAACAAAAATCTTCATCTATATCCTTGGCTTCTCGGCATATTTTACTCACACCACATTCCAACATTTTATTTCTTAGTCCAGTTTGAAGATATAAATAAAATTTCCAAAGGCACAATTTGTTTTGGTTTTCTTATGCATGAATATATGCTAATTCTCATGATTCAATCATAAAAGGCCAATTGTAATTCTAAGTTTTTCCTTTAAAATAAGGAATGTTCTTCCCCTTCACCTTCACTGAGAAGAAAACTTACTCTAGTTATTGTCAGAAATGCCAGTTCTCCTAGGCGGTAGCTATTGTTTTGTCTTTTAATAGAGGACGAAACTGGGGGACTGAAGAGACAAAAGAACATGACCAAAGTTACTCAGGCATTGAACCCAGAAGGCCAAAACCTAGAGTTTGTGCTATTGACCAATCTGTTCTAGTTGTTATGTGGCTCCAATGCTGGTACTGACTTCAGAGGAAATGAGAACTAGTCATATGTGTGTGTGTGTGTGTGTATGTATGTGTGTGTGTCTGTGTGTGTCTCTGTGTGTGTGTGTGTGACATGACTAGTAAAGAAGTTCATAGTAGCATGCAGAGCTGTGTACAAGCAAGCACAGCTGGTTTGTGAGAACTCTGTGGATGGCATTTTAGAGTAAGGGACTTTAAGTTTTTCCATGTCAAGTCAGTTTCCCAAGAAAGTAAAGTGACTTGTAATCACCACACACACTTTAAAAACTGTAATCTATTTAAATTTTTGTGCATATGTGTGTGAGTGTGTGTGTGTGTGTGTGTGTGTGTGTGTACATGAATGCAAGTGACTGTGGAGGCCGTAGGCATAGGATCCTCCTGGAGCTGGAGTTATGGGTGGTTGTGAGCTACCTGACATTGATGCTGGGAACTGAACTCAGGTCTTCTGCAAGAGCATTGTGCACTCAGCCGTTCAGCCATCTGTCCGCCCCCCAAATGTAATTTAAACTTTAACTCTTTAGAGGACACTACCATAGTATATAAAGGATTCATCTTTTCATATCCTATGAAAGAACCTTTTATTAGATAACTAAAAAAGGTAAAAAAGCAAGCCTTAAGACCACAGTGAAATTCTATTTTAAATACCAAACAGAGGGTTTGTGTCATCTAATGAATATTTTCATATATAACAGCAGATGATAAATATATGGTCCCAGTCTTTGAATGTTTAAAGAAGTAAGAGTTCTGTTTTAATTCCGTCAAAAGACAAGATGCTCTGTAGACACAGAAATCCTACTACATCACTTGGGACCACTGACAGTACTGTATTAAGCAGGTTTTAAAGTACTTCTAGGGAAAAAAGAAACATATTGTTAATGTCATCTCATAGGTCATCAACTGAACACAAAACCTTGGATGCCTGGCAGCCAGTACTCATCAAGGATATGAAGGGATATTAAGGGGATATCAGGGAAGCCATTCTTTCCCCCTTTACTGGAAATTTTATTACAGATCAACATCAGTTATTATAAAGACATGAATTTGAATTAAAATTACTTTTGTCCTTCAGAGAATCATTTACTAAAAGATATTTTAATATTGTGACCCCAATTTTGAATATCATATAATATATATTAAATTTA
>NW_008335287.1:4609349-4610870 GCF_000622305.1 Nannospalax galili | reverse complement strand
AGATTACTTTCCTATATTCTTATACTTTGGCATTTTATATTTGGAATTATTTTATTTTTTAATGTTTTATGTATTTTTTAATATTGTATTTATTATTTTTATTTTATGTGTGTGTATTGCCTGCATGTAGGTAAGTGCACCCATGTGATGCAACGCCCTCGGAGGACAGAAGAGGCTGTCGGATTCCCTGGAACTGAAGTTATTAACAGTTGTTAACTGCCATGTGGGTGCTGGGATTCGAACCCAGGTATACTGCAAGAACAGTGTTCTTAACCACTGAGCCATCTCTCCAGCCCCCGTGTTTTATATATTATTTTTATTTTATGTGTATGAGTGTATCACCTGCATGCATGCAATGCTCAAAGAGGTCAGAAGAATATGTCAGATCCCCTAGAACTGGAGTTACATATGGTTGTTACCTGTTATGTTGGTACTGGGAACTGAACACCAGTCCTCAGCAAGAGGAGCCAGTGCTCTTAACCCTCCAGCCTCCATAGATTAGTTTTCTAACTCAACTTCTCTTTTAATGTCTCATATGCATTATTTTTTTTACAACCAGTATTGAAGGTTTATGAAACAGATGTTTTAAACATAGATAAATAAAAATACATCTTACACTAGAAATTATATCTCTCTATACTACAAATGCATGGTATTAAAACCACTGCTATTATGTAGTTCTGATATAATTTTAAGAAAAAATAAAAATAGGATTACTTCTTTATGATTTTGGCTCATTTTCTGTTTTCATTTCATCACAAAATTGGAACAAATATCAAGTCAATAATTAAAAGGTATTAAGCAATATTTCATCCATATGTTAAACCTTATACTAAATATGGATATATACAATGAGTAAAATTCAAAAAAGATTCTGTGGGAAACAATGGGAGAAGGGAGCCTCACAGAACTCCACCAGCTGTTGTGGAGGGTTTAACAGTAGTGAGTGTAATACTATCAGCTGCTTACCCTGGGCCAAATATTCACTTAACTGAGAAACAGCCCACTAGACACCAGTGAAATAAGCAATATTTCATCCATATGTTAAACCTTATACTAAATATGGATATATACAACGAGTAAAATTCAAAAAAGATTCCGTGGGAAACAATGGGAGAAGGGAGCCTCACAGAACTCCACCAGCTGTTGTGGAGGGTTTAACAGTAGTGAGTGTAATACTATCAGCTGCTTACCCTGGGCCAAATATTCACTTAACTGAGAAACAGCCCACTAGACACCAGTGAAATAATGCAAGCCACATTGCCAGCTCTACTCTTTCTTCCATCAACATGTCCACTTTAGTTCTTTCAACTGTGTGGTTTTAAAGGGCATGCTCGTCACAGATTCTGCACCTCACAAGCTCTATCTTCTGCAAATGAAAGTCGGGAAACATTATTAAGTCCAGAGGGAAAAAGGAAATGGGATTTTTATAAGGTCAAGAAAAAAAATTTCCAACCCACCTGAAAATTGCGTTTCCCAGTCTTTAGTTGATTTCATTGGCATTTAGAATCTTTCTTTCTA
>NW_008335287.1:4592551-4608930 GCF_000622305.1 Nannospalax galili | reverse complement strand
GTGTGTGTGTGTGTGTATGTGTGTTTCACTTTAGCATGGACAAAGATGATTTTATAGGAAACAAAACTCAGAGCAAACTTCTTACCAAAACAACTTTCTCTTATCCAATAGCCTGTTATATAAAGTTGTTTAGGCAAATAATTAAATAGACATTTTCTAGGTATTATCATTTGTACAAAATGGCAGCCAAATGTGCAGATAGCTATATGTCAACAGTCAGAGAATAGCCTGGGCAGTAGGTAGCATGTGTGTCTCCCTACATTTTGATGGTATGGAATAGTGAATAGAACACACACTGGGAAACATAGACTGTAGTTTAGTTGAATTTACACCTAGAAAATTATATGCACTGTTACCTTCAATACATAACATTTTGCAGCCTAAATATTATACTTTATACTAAATATTATACTAATATAAAGTCTTTAGCAATACCCACTTTCTAGATTTTAGTGAAATTCTTAAAAAAAAAATAGATGTAGAAATTTTATCTCCTTGAGTGGCACATTTCATCAATGTCCTCCTTGGAATCTTAATCTTTACTGATGTCCCTGTGTCTCAAGATACAATGTTTATAATGCACCATGTTTGTTCTCATAGGGGCAGTTGGATCTATTCAATTTAAGAAACACTCTTTTGGGTTCGTCATAGGATGTACTGAGCTTGGAAATAATCGACGTCTTAGAAAGTTTACATCCCAACAGGTCAGAATATGTAATTAGATGTAAGTGGAACTTTTTGTTTCTCAAATTTAGAAAAAAAGTCTTGGTCTTCTTTACAAGTCCATTTCATGACCCAAGAGCACATTCGTGGAGAACATGGATGTGCTGGGTACAGTACTGTGTCTGCATCTGGAAAGGTGGAAGCTAAATAAGACCATAGCCAGACTGCTGAGTGGAAATAAATTGCTTTGCAACGCTCCAGATTCACGGCAAATGTTCACCGTGGTCTGGACACAGAAAAATCTGTGCTCATCTTCCTAACCAATCAAGGATGCTAATAAGATTGAACTAATGTAGGGCAGACTTAATCTTAACTAATTTTAGTAATTCTCTTTCTTCTTGATATTTTTAAAAAAAGCATAATTTTTTCTATTTAATACATCCACTCTTACAATACTTAGATTATTTTAATTGATTCTTCAATATACTACTGTTTTCCATCCATATCAGAAATACATTTCCAAATTTCTAGTCTTCATAACTATCACTATGACAGGCACTATGACGACAAGCAATTGGTGTACCACAAGTCACTCCAGCACTTTATTTGCTGCGTTTTCAGACACACATCCTTACTGATCTGCGATTCCTCTTCCGTAATGACAATGACACAATTAAAACCCCGAGTATTCCTGCCTTTTCTCCTTTACCTTCTGATTCATTTGACAGTTGCAAACATCTTTTAATTTTCTTTTTCAGTCACTTTATAGTAGTTGTAAATTAACATTGACTAGAGGAAGAACCTAGGATGAGGGAAATATTTGCCCTTGGGAAGATTCTAACAAAATTTATGATATACTAATCCTTATAAAATGTTAAAATTTCTATCAAAATGCAAAAGTCTAAAATTGGATTCAGTGGACCAGATGGTATATATAGTCAACAGATAGTTCTTGCTAGATCTCCATGTTTCCGTTAAGGGTTTTCAGTATTATTCAGTATGTCAATCACTATATTGTATGAATTTACAGTCTCAGTTTCCATGGCAAGTTCAAAGTGAAGAAATCATTACTCTCATTTAACAGACAAAGAAGCAAAAGCCCAAATTATTCTTTCTCTGTCAAATTTCATCACAATGAACTGAGCAAGAATTTGAACCCAGGTCCATTTTCTACTACCCAAAACTCAATCTTGCAAATGTGAGTTGATGTCCTAGGTACTTTGGTTCATTTAGGCTGCCATAGTCAAAGTCCTTAAACAGTAATTTATAAGCAACATAAATAAATGGATTCTGCACAGTTCAAGGCATCAGCAGATTCAGTGTCTGATGAGAGTCATGTCTTTTTTCTTTTTCTTTTTTTGTCTATTCCTGTTCAACTCCTAAGGCCACACCTCCTAGTTTACACCCTGGGGATTAGGTTTCAATATCTGAATTTTTGGAAGTAGACAATGATTCAAATCATAGCCATTAATATTTACAGCATATGGTTATGTAAAAAGGATTCTTCTCAAACTACTAATGTAAGCTATATGACTAGAAGATTTGCAATTATGAAAATAGGGCTATAGAAAAGAAATAATCCATCTGACAAGTCAAGAATATGGGGTCACTATGTATTTAAAGCATAAGAAGAAAAGTGTCAACACGTCCCTGGCTAGTCATGTTCTTGTGCATGTGCAAGAGTACGTCTTTGCATTTTCCTGAGATTTTAAGTCAGAAGCAGGCACTAGTGTTCTTGGCCTATGGTTTGCCATTATGGGAAAAATGTCTCTACAGCACACCATACTGCCTGTGGCCTCTTAGGCATCCTGGTGACAAAAGCCTTCTCCATGGGCCACACATCAAAGCACACATCAACAGTGGTTGCCTGGCTGAGCAGATTTCATTAATTTGTGTTGTTTTAGAAAAGAAAAATGATTGCAAACAAGTTAAAGCTCAGTCATTCATAAGGCAAGATTTTAGTCATACGAAATTAGGAAGCACATCCAAGTCATCACAATGCCTCACTTTTCTTCAGCAATTTGCTTTCAAAGCTTTTATCCCTTCATTGAGCTTATAGTGTGTGAAAGCCATAAACATGTATTTTCATGGATATATGGGAAAGAACATTTGGTCTCCAACCTCTCTTATTATTACTTTCGTTACTTGGGCCAGCAGCATGCTTGGGGAAAGCAGCATGCTATCTTTTCGTAGTTTATCTTTGTACAAGAATATAATGTATATGGGGCATCTTCCCACTCACCCTTCTTAATTCCATTTTTAAAAAGAAATCCTCATTTTCAGTAACTCAAACCCTGGTTGACAGTGACTTTTTGGATTCCTAGTGTATATAACAAATGAGATTTGTTCTTCTAAGTATGTAGTTATTAAATAAATAATTTAAAACATGAGATTTGTTAGCAACCAAGTTTTTATGGTAATATGTTCAAATAGAGGCAAATCTGTGGTGGCACACGTTTTTAATCCCAGCACTCAAGAGGCAGAGGCAGGTGGATCTCTCCGAAATCAAATCCAACCTGGTCTACACAGGAGTTCCAGGCCAGCTGGGGCTACACGAAGATCCTGTCTCAAACAATCAAAGAACCACTTTAAAATAAGGTTCTCTGAGAAGGCTGCAAGAACACAGAAGGCTGAAGCATTAGCACTGGCAATGGAACTGAGCCCAGTGCTAGCCTCAATCCTCACTTTGAGGGTGGACCATACTTTCTCTATAGGATTTGGATTTGGTCACATACTAATGATATTGGACTCTGAGCAGAAGTGACAGTTTGTCAGTTCAGGGCAAAGGCTTTAATTAGTATGAGGATGCCCAGCAGCCACTAGACTCAAAATGCAAACACTGGCAAAACAATCTCAACACATGTGGGTACATGTGTGTTATAAGTCTTAGAACCTTGACTGTGTTGTAAACTAGGGTTCTTTAATACATAAATTCAACTTCATTCTATATTTCAGAAATTTCTTTTTCTCAATCCCCCCAGAACTTTATTACTTTGGTACTGAAGTTAAGAAGGCAAGCTCTCTAAGATGGACCTTCATTAAATTAACTTCTGAAAGCTCATTCATTTGTAAAAGATAACAGAATATCAGCTATCTCTTATTGTTGTTATTGTTATTACTAAGACTAAATAAGGTCTTGAAATACTTATCCATTGTTTGGGACAAGGTAAGCACTCACTAAATGTTTGTTACTGTATATACTGTTATTGGATTGTTTATGTCTTAATTGTTGGCATATAATCATGGCCCAGGCAGCCCCTAAGGGCAGCTATAGGGAATGAGAAGTAAAAAGAAGAAGGAGGAAAGGATGTAGACTTCTCTCTGACAGGTAAGCCCACATGTTAATGTCTCAAAAATTGACCTCAACACTTGATTTAAGATTTTTCACTTGAAAATGGAATGATAAACATAGAATCACATTCTTTTTATTTAAAATGTAATGTGAGAATGGTTTTCATATGTGAGTGAACTTGAATTGTTTCACAGAAAAAAAATATTTTAGATCTTAATAGGAATCTTTCTAAATTATATGCTAAATGTGCCTCTCCCAGTATGTAGATTTTTTTGATGACTCATTGTCTTAGTTTATCATTTATTTTTAGTAACTATAATGCTGCCCATTTTAATATGTTAGAGGCATATGTTCTAGGATGGAATCACAGCTATATTTCCAAGTACACGTACTATTTAGCTTAAGTAACAGTCAACTGCAGCATTTATAGTTGCTAGGCTCTGTGACATGACTACTGTGTTGACTGAAAGAATTACTAAGCAGAAAGAACAGTTTTCTCTGAACTAATTTTATATTCTCAAAAACAATTTATTATTACTTTTTGGTATTATATTTTTCAAATTCTCTTACTTCATAAAGTGTCATTTCAGTCTCTATCAAATTCAACCCAGTCTCTCATTTGCTTAAATGATGTAGCCAAGGAGATACTCTGCACCTTACTCTGCTTGCCACATCATTTTCTTCAATGGGTAATAATCACATCTTATTAAAAACTATCATTATGTATAGCACATTAATTCAGTAAACCTTTGCAGAAAATCCAGTATTCACTGGTTTCTTCATTTGCTTTTACCTCAGAGAGAATCAAGACAGACATCTCCATTCCCGTGGAGCTGGGGAAACAGGTTATATGAAAGTTAACTAAATGCATGAATGTGTGGTACAGAGACTTCAGAGCTAAGAGAGGGAGAGTAGCTCTATCAGACCGTATGGTCATAGAAAGCATACCTTTCAGGACGTGAGACTCAAGTTGAGCTCTGAAAGACAAGCAGCAGCCAGCAAACGGGAGAACGGCAGTGCAACTCTTGGTTGAAATGGGAACTTGAGGCCTTGGTTTACCGTGACAATTATTTCTTAATCTATTTAACTGATTATTGATTTATTTATAGAGATTTAGGATATTATTGTTTGAAGTGTTGGCTGAGATTTTATTGAAATATCTTTAAATATGTATGTTCTCTGCCTCAGAATACTGATGAATATTTTAGTCCTGAAACAGTCATTTCCTTTAAGATGATGGAGAAAATGCTGGGTTTTAAATATATCTGTTTATTAATAACTGCCTGTTCTTAAATATTTATATTTATAGAGATTTAGGATATTATTGTTTGAAGTGTTGGCTGAGATTTTATTGAAATATCTTTAAATATGTATGTTCTCTGCCTCAGAATACTGATGAATATTTTAGTCCTGAAACAGTCATTTCCTTTAAGATGATGGAGAAAATGCTGGGTTTTAAATATATCTGTTTATTAATAACTGCCTGTTCTTAAATATTTATATTTGTACTTTAGATTTAAAAAATAGAAAACTGTTCACAAGACAAAATATAATCTCCAGATGATTTGTGATTACTTTTAAGGCAAATTCTTACTAGCTGGCTGTGTAAGTTGAAATGATTACCTTGTATGTAAACAGTATTTTCTCTGATGAGTTTAATAATCCCTTGACTTTAATTACTTTAACCCACGTAATCCTCAAAACATTCTTATGATGTAAAGGGAAGACACACTTATCCCTATTGTGCTAAGAAGTAAACAGAGACACTGAACAACCAAGTGACTTATCCTTGGTTACATTACAGAGTGTATTTTCATGTTCTTAAAGTCTGGATAACTGGGGCTGTAGAGATGGCTCAGCAATAAAGAGCATGGCTATTCCAGAAGAGGACCCAGGTTCTCTTCCCAGCATCCACATGGTGGCTAACAACTGTCTGTTCCCCAGTTCCATGGGAAATCTGATGCCCTCTTCTAACATCTGCAGGCACTGCAGACAGTGGGTGCACTTACATACATGCAGGAAGTACACTCATACACATAAAATATAATAAATAAAATGTTAAGTCTGAGTAAAACTCTACTGCCTTAAACACTGTCTCCTTGAGACAAAGATAGTGAATATTTGAGAAACCTGTGCTTATTTGAAAAATAAAATATTTCATTCTTAGAAACCTTTCACTATCTAACCCCGAGGTTCCATAAAATGTGCTAGTTCATTGCTTACCAAATAGCTATTTTTGAAAACCTTTTGTTTTCCAGTCATAGAAGGCATTGAAGATAAAAATACAAATCAAATGTGGTCTCTTTTATCAATCAAGTCCTTTATTTTTGAATGTCATATGTTGTCCAATGTAAAACATGAGCATGCTCTAAATAATTATTACTTGTTATCAATTAACCTTTAATCTAGGCAGATCGTGGCCATTCAATTAACGTTTGCTGGTTGGTAATATTTCACTCTGAAGATATGATCTCAGTGTATAGACTATAAATAAGACCATTCCTCATAGGCTATTGACAGGGGAAAGCATTTGACTATTGTTGGATACAAGTAACTAAATTTTGTATTTCTGAAATTCTTAAACAAATCCCATAAAAAATGCTGCTCTTCTTATTCCTTTTATGTCATTGGTTTGCAAGTTTAGTGCCTTCTGCCTTGTTTATCAGAAAGTTTGCTACATATACCTTCTTACATAAGCCAAAATTCCCTTATATTTTATAATGTTTACTTAAGGTTTTTTCGTTAACACCAGGATTTAATAGTTCCTTCTTTTCTACTTGTAAATTCAGACTTATAATCTCACAGAGATTCATGACCTACATGTGATCAAAGCCCCACAAATAAGCCCAGTTGGACTTACAGTCCCAGTCTATTCATTCTGCCTTATGGCTTCATGCTTTGCCATCTGCTCCCTCTCTTCTGAATGTCTTCCTCTTCAGCCAGAATGGCACATGCCTATTCATATCAAAACTACACTCAACATCACTTTCCCATTTAGCCTAAGATGTGTTTCTTCCTTAAGGTCCCTTATCACCAGTAATATATGTTTACATAATCACCCCCAGACTTAAAATGAGTCTAGAAATGCATATGTATTCAGGTATTCATATAAAATGATTCTAGAAATGCATATGTGTTCAGCTATTCCTGGCTGAACAGGTTTGATTGAGGATTGCAAACTTTAATTTTTATCTCAAATGAATAGTTTGGTACCTCATAAAAATATACTGACACTGTACATGTGTAGTAATGAACACAACAGTGCTTGAAATGGGATGGCTGCCCTTTTAGAAAAGTCTTTAGATATGTTAGCAATAACCTCTCAGTGGTATTAACACTATGCAGACTCCAGAACAATGGAATTTATCACAGAACGTGCATCTCGTGTTTAATATACTGTCTGTCCACTGACCATAGCTATCTGAATTTGAGCAAATTATCTCTACATATCACTGTTTAGTTCTACAAAATGAAGATAAACCTCTCTTACAAAGTTGCTGTAAGAAGTCAACAAGAATGTGAAGAAAATGCTTAGGACAAAATCTGACACATTAAAGATAGCTATTTCATAGTTTTAATATGATGAAAACAGATATTTGAATACAATTAAGAGACATGATGTCAATAAAGCTCAAAAATCTATTTTGGTCCCAATAACTAGTATGGAAGGGTGTTAAAGGGCTATTGTCACCCAGCTTTCTACACTTTGACACAACCCCCCTTCCTTTCCGCCTTTCATCTTTCCTTCTCCATATATCCCTATATACACTGTTCTATTTGCGGTTTATAGCTTTCAGTAAATTTAATTGGCACATTAGGTTCCATGTGATGATCCAATAAATGCAAATACTAGGTGATGGTCAAATTAGGTAAAGAATGTGTGTGTGCCTTCAAAAATGAATCACTTCTTTGTTGTGAGAATTAAGTATAAGGTACATTATCATTATCTATAGTCATGTTTATGTGCAATGGAACATCCAATCTTGAGTCTTTTCTCAGTCCTCTAGCTCAGTTATATTATTCAGTTTTATCAAACAACCCAAGTAAACGGGAGGCAAGAATTGTCCCCTTTCACAGCCTCTGTAAGAACAACCTTGGAAAATAATCTATGACTGAGATCAGCCCAGGATCAATCAGCTGAAGCTGGGAAAGGAGGTGAAAATAACTTGACCAACATAGGCCACATAATTAGTCTTTAAATCAGCAAGGTGAATTCTATTAGTAGAATGAAACAGGATTAGATTGTTTTACTTTTTGAAAACTGCATATTTCCAAGGTCCCTGAAGAGTTGGCATGCATTATTATTTCAAACAATTTTTGTCACTGATTCTTTTTTTCTTTTGTAAATCCATACTACATTCTATTCAGTCATTAACACATTGACAAAAATCTGAGTTGTTTCCCTCCTTAGAGCATCAGGAATAATGCTGCTGTAAATATCTGTTTACAAGACTTTGTATAGAACTATAATTTCAATTCTTTTATATAAATTCCCAAAAATAGGATTGGTGGAGCATTAGATAAATATGTTTAGCATTTTGAGGGATCATTGTTGTTGAAATGGCTGAAATATTCCCTTTACAACGTGTAAGAGGTCCGGTATCTTATTTTCTTATCAACACTACTTATTTTCTCTATGTTTTCTTGTATTTGTCCTATTATTTATAGTGTGATGTCATTTTGGTTTTTCTTTTCATTACCTTAATGACTCATGATGTTGGTCATCTTTTCAAATGTGTGTTGACAATGTATTTTCCTTTAAGAAATGTCTATTCAGATATTTTACACATTTTAATTGAGTATCCTTTCTTTTCCAAGTTTAAGAATTCTAAATATATTTTAGACACATTCTTTCATCAGCGACTTGATGCTTGAGATGCCTTTTCACTTACGTGATGTTATCTTCTGATGCACAGGATATTTGTGTTAGAGAAATCCAATTTATCTATATGTTAGGTTCTTGTTGTTGCTCTAGTAAAGTTAATGGTTTAAATCAACACAAAATTATATCATAATTCTAGACACCAAATATCAGAAAAGGGTCTCACTGTATTTTGTTATGATCACAGTACTTCAAAGGCTCTAGGGAGAATTTCCTTCTTTAAATTTAAGTTCAACTTCTAGAAGCTACAGAGGTTTATTACACTAAAGCTCACTGCATTCTGACTCTGCTTTGCCCTCACATTCCTTCCTCTTTTTCTGACTTTCTTGTCACCTTTTCTCACTCCAAAAACTACTTTACTTGCATTATGCCCATAAGCATAATATCTCCATGCTGATACTTTTAATTTGCCACATTTGCCAGTCTATTTTTACCATGAAAGATAACTGCAGGTTTTAGAGATTCAAGTGTAAACATTTTCATCCGGCAGTTATTTTGCCTACCACCTTCTATTATGTCTTTCATCACCTGTGTTTTTATTGTAATTTCAAAGAAATCATTGCCTAACTTAGGATCATGAAATTTTTTAAAGGTTTATTTTATTTGTAATTTTCTGTATGTGTGTATGTCCTGTATGAAGGCATGTGCACGAGTCATCAGTGTTAGAGCTCCCTGCAGCTGGAATTACAGTCCACTGTGAGATGTCCAACATGAAGGCTAGGAATCAAACTCAGGACCTTCACAAGAGCAGTGTGCACTCACTCTTAATCACTGAGCCATCCTCCCAGCCCCAGATCATGAAAATTTGGGCTGATATTTCCTTCTAAGAGTTTTATTGTTTTAACTTTTAAATTAAATTTTTATAACTCACATGGCATTGAACTTTGTGGATGGTACAAGAGAGAGGTCTAACATCGTTTTAGTGCATGTCCATACCCAATTAGCCTAGAATCATAAAATCAAATAGCTAGTGTTTCTCCATATAACTATCTTAAGAGTCTAGTCAAAAAATATTCAAAAGCCAATTTACCAGAAAAATTCAATTTAATTGACAGAATCCATTCCATGGATTTATGAAAAAGATCATATTATATCATCATGATTGCTATAGTTTTGTGGCAATATTTGATATTGAGTAGTACGGTTCACCAATATTGCACTTTTGCAAAATAGCTTTAACTATTACAAATCTAATGAATTTAAGTTTGCATTTTGGAATCAGTTTGACAATTTTCTTTTGTGGTTATATTTCTTTTGTAAATAATAATTTTCTTTATTGTCTAAACATTTTATATATGTGTTTGTATGCATTAATTTTATCCATCTCATACTACCTTCTTCTAACTAACCCTGGAACCCACCAACCTACTCCCCAGATGAGTAATTATTGGTAGTTTATGTCTTCTGGGGGTAGATTCATTTTTATTTGGGAATATTATGGTTAGCAAGTTGTTCAGGCTGTAAAGGATGTTCCCATGCTCATTTGTACATGGTCTGTACTAACTGCACTCAGTGTGATAATAACAATAACATGAAGTTTGACAATTTCTGCAAAAATGTCATTTGGGGTTTTAAAATGGATTTCACTCAATATGCCCATGAACTGTAAATCTTCCAAATTATGAATGTGACATTTTAAGTTTACATTGTCTTTATTTTATTTGAATACCGTTTTGCAGTTTTCAATGTATAAATCTTCACTTACATTGTTAGATTATCCCAGGGTATTTTGAACATATTATGACCTGATTAGCATCCTCAGTTTCTTTCTAGATTGTTCACTGCCCAGGCAATGAAACACGACTGACTTTTCCACATTGATTTTTAAACTCTAAAATCTTATTATCTTGATTCTCATATGTTGCATGTATACATATATATTCTTTAGAATTTTCTATAAGCAAAATCTTATTCTCAAAAGGATATTTTTATGTATTTTAAACCTAGATATATTTTAGAGTCATAAACCATGTCCCAAATGCTTAGCTGGAATTTAATAAAATAAGATACATTCTAGACAGGGTAAAATGTGTTAAGAAAAATACATAGAGAGATATGACACATGCAGGGTAAGGATATTTGAAATAACAGACTTACACAGTAGAGAAAATGGAGGTGTGTCATAATTTTAGTTAAATTAGTTGCTAAAATACTGAGAAGATACTATACACCAGTTAAACAAATATACTTTCATGAACATTATCTCTGAACAACTATAATAATACTGCATTGAATTGCTGTTCGCAATACATTCATTGACTACTCAAAGTCAGAAGAAGTAAATTTTTCCATTGACTTCACCAAACCAAGCAATATTTTTGAAATATGACTAATCAGCAAATAATGATGAACTATTGGGGAAAGAATGTTCATTTAACCCAATTACAGTCTAATTTTGGAACAAGACAAGATATTTTATCATTATATTGGCAATAAATTAAAATTTGATAAGTCATAAGAAATTGCTTTACTCTATGAAATCTTATTAAATTTTAGTGCCAGTTTTACAAAACAGAATTTCTCTGCTTGTCTTTATGGCAAAGGAAAAGTGCTTATCCCTGATGTGAAAATTCCCATGTTTGACTGCTGGGATTGGATATCTGCCATTCACACCCTCACACTTGTTTGTTAAAGACTGGCAGGAATCAAACAATCTGAAAAGCTCAGTGCCAGGCAAAAGCAGCAGTTTAGTTAAGACCCTGCTGGATTATTTCTGATTTGAATTACTGCGAAACATTTCTTTTAGAGAGATTTTGTCAGTGAATTGCCCATTTTAAATTATATTCAAATATAATTTAATCCCAGACTAGTGAAATTTTAAAAGTGGAAAAAATATTAATAAAATTTACAAGTCATTCAAAATTAAACAGTCACCATACTTCTTCCCTCCAAAAGGATTTGAGATTCACTCTGTAGTGAGAATAACAGTCCTTCTGCAATGTACAATTAAAATTCAAGACAAAAGTTGTTCCTACTGAAGTAAGAGCTTTCTGGTTTTGTTGACTGGCTCTATTTTATATTTCATCCTAAAGTACTAGTGACGATAATCTATATCTGAGAACCTGTGGATAAATTCAACATTCTCATAAAAGGACAAACTCTTCTACAGATTACTTGGTAGGACACATAGCATAGTTCTATACTAGATAAATGGATTTCAGGCATAGAAAAAGGTTCTCTGCCGTTCTTATGAACCATTCTTTAACTTCAATGTAAGCCTTAAGTGGCTTTTATATTCTCAGGGTTCATAAAATCATGGTCATTATTTAAACAACGATATGGTTGTGGTTTTTAACTGGGTATATATGGTAGATCCAGATTTATTTCTTGCTAGTCCCAGTTCTTATCATGACATCCCATACATCTCTTCATATTTCCAATCAATATGTACTGGGTGCCCCCTGAAGAGCCAGCACTGCACTAGATGCTGGGGAGAGAGTAGAGTAACAACCTCTGTTCTCAGGCTGCTCCCACTGCATCAGGTAAAGGGGATACACATCATATGTCACCTGTCTCCCAATTTCTTCATATATATGAATATATATAATATTACATAATACATATATATTTTATATAATAGATAATATATATTTAATTTTAACTGCACTTTTGTACATTTCATACAAGAGTTATTAATCACATTTAGAACCCTTCCCCCATCCATGCCCCCTCATTGGACCTCATGTATTCTGCCATACATGTTAAGTCCTATCCAGTCAAGCATTTGTACCCAGGAGTCCTTCCATGCAAATTCACCACTGGAGTCCAGCAGTCTATCTAGAGATCATTGGTAAAGACTACTTTCCCTCACTCAGTAGTCAAATGCCAATAGCTCCCAGACTAGGGCCAACTCACCACCCATTTCCCTCACTCCACTCTGGGCCTTCATCTGATTGAGTTGGCATCAGTCCTGCGCCCAATGCCACTATTCCCATAAGTTCACAGGTGCAAGCCTCCAGTGGCCTGAAAGCCTCTGCTTCCTTATGTTCATGGACCAACTCTGGCTCTTACAACCTCTTCCCCGCCTTCCACAATGGTCTCTGAGCTGTTGGTGGGAGAGTTTTGATGTAGGAGTCCTATCAAGGGACACACACTGTGTGGTCTCATATTCTTTAAAAGTTGGCCAGTTGTGGTCTTTTGTGTGCATTGCATTGTATAAGGAATATTCACTGTTGAGAGTTGAGGGATGCAGTAGGTAATTTTATTGAATTTTTGTGCATTTCCTACATCTTAAACACATTTAGGCCCACTCCCCTATCCTCACCTCCCATAGACCCCACCACCACTGGATTTCATGCATTCTGTCACATGTGTTAAGACCTACCTAGCCAAGTTTGTGTCCCCAGATGCTCCTTGGTGTGAGTTCATCAGCTGGAGTGTGTTCAGTCTATCTAGCATCACTCCCTTAAAGACCAACTCTCCTTCACCCAGCAGTGATCATCTGCCAATAGTTCCCAATTTTCTTCCACATCTCTCTTTATATTTACTTTTCTCCTCATATGAGGATGCCTCACACCCTCTACAAGTGAAATTTTACCTACTTCTTTTAATATTTTATTTTTATTTTATGTGTGCAAGTGTATTGCCTGCATGTATGTGAGCACACCCATGTTGTGCAATGCAGCGGATGTCAGAAGGGGACATCAGATTCCACTGGCACTAGAGTTGAGGATGGTTCATAGCCACCATGTGGGTGCTGGGAATTGAACCCAGGTCCTCTGCAAGAGCAGTCAGTGCTTTTAACTAATGAGCCATTTCTCCAGCCCCAGAAATCTTACCCACTTTTAAGCTATAGCTGAATCCTCAGCTTCTTTTATAAACCCCATTCTCACACGAACCCCATTCTCGCACATACATTGTTCTTAAAACAATGTCCATTACTTCACTGTCTCTCCCATTCCTGAAAGTGACTAACAAAGCCATGTGTTCTGTAGAGGCTTGAAATTTTAGACACAGGAAGGACTTAATGCAGGAATTGGCACATTCAAAAGAAGAACATTAGTAATTTTCCAACACATATTTTTGGCTGATCCCCAACACTAGTGAAAATATACAAACATATATGCTGAGGAATAAAAGGAAGACCAACTCACAAAAGTTAACATTCTGTGTGAATATTCAAGGGAAAAATTGATTCAAAGATGTGACGGAAGAATAAAGTGAGAGGCATTAATTATATTCTCTGAAGGAGCCGCCCTCGGCCATGCATCTTAAATGCTTATCACCTGAAATGAGTCACTGAGGGCAGTACCCACGCCAGACAAACTTGTGTGGGCATACAGTGATCACTACCCCATGACTCAATTTCCCCATGATTTGGTACATTTCAAAGCTCTAACCAAAGATGCAATTTGCTTGAGGAATAATTGTTATTTGGGTTTTTTTTTTCCTTTAGATTCAAACTTGACTTTAATGGAACCCTCAAGTCAAGTGAAGTAAGCCAAATTAAAAAAAAAAAAAACTTATTTTACAAATAAGTTAAGCTCAGAGCTAGAGAGATGGCTCAGCAGTTGAGACCACTGGCAACTCTCACAGATGACCCAGGTTTGGTTCCTAGTACCCACATGGTGACTAACAACTATATATAACTTCAGTCCCAGGGGTTTTGATACCCTCTTCTGGCACCTGTGGGTTTGCACACATATGGTGTTTTATGTTTTATGTAGGCTACACATTCACACACATAAAACAAAAATAAAGAAAGAAAAAATTTAAAAATAGATTAAACACAATATTAATCTGTAACACCAGAGAGTAGATTAGTTGTTGCTTGTTGCTGGGGATTGGGAGTTATCTAGAAAGGGTACAAATTAGTTTAGGAGTGGGGTTCACAGAAGTAGTCCATACTTTGATTAGGGAAGTGATTACACAGGTATAAGCATTTCTCAAAACTCACTAACCTGCATACTTACAATACATGCGTTTAGTTGTATGCTAATTGTGCCGTAATGCAATTGACCTAAAGGCTAAATAAAAAGGAACCTCCAAAATATGTGGTTTATGCTAAATAATTCTAAGGTTAAGTAGATTTACATGAAAACTAAAAAAGAAAAAAAAAACTGACTCTCCCTAATTCTCCCTAAGAACTTTAATCAGAAAGAAGACAGCAACTCAGGTCCCTATCTACAGAAAGCATTTCTGAGTCATTCTGGAAAATTGACTTTAAATGCTGATGTTCTTATCTATGATTCACTTTGATGTTTCCATGTTCGAAGACCCTATAAAATTTTATTCTGATCACCATCCAGCTCAATTTTCAGCATCCCCTTCAACTCCCCACTCTGTTTTCCCAAATCCCATTGTGTTCACTGGCTATTTTGTAGGAGACCTTTACTGCAAACATCTAGCACTTTATAGTATGTTCCTTTTCTCATACCCCTACCAAAAATTACTACCATTATCACCAACAACTAATATACATCATGAAACATCTCTGGGCACCTGATAAACTGAATGGATTTTTGAATATTTAAAATATTCCAATAAAGTCGATGTTTTGTATTCCGTTTCTACAGGTAAAGACATAAGTGTTGTACAGGTTAGGCAGCTCCTTTAGCTTCTAAAAGTAAGTAGATCACAGACTTGACTCAAGTCCAGATCAGGAACTGGTATCCATAACCAATATGTTCCAGTACATAAACCGATTCTATATGAACCTTGATCTGCATTAAGTGGTAGCTAATAAAATAAAGAGCTCATGCCAATGCATTATTGACTCATTTTATTGTTATACTGAGACAACGCACTTAAAATTCCATCAAAGCCTTCCTCTTCCAGAAGGTTCTGTAAGAAAATTTGCCTAAGTCTTCCTGAAGCACTTCCATTTTAAAACTTAAGGTCACAACGCTGTCCCACTGAAGGTTAAATTTCTATGTAAGCTGTTAAGAAAAATCTAAACACACCATCGAAATGACTTCATAGGCTCTCTCCTACATATTTGTTCACACTGTTTTCATGGATCCAGGTTTGTCAGCATCATTTATTGAAGATGCTGGTTTTTCTCCACTGTGTATTTTTGGTGTCTTTATCACAAATCAGGTACCAGTAATTATATCTTCCTAATCATCCTTATTAAGACAGCTTGGAAACACATTCTCATATTTTTGCTGGCTTCAATAGTTGTTACAGTGGCTTGCTTTAAAATACAGTTAATTATATTCTATTATTGAGAAGACTAAACATATAAAATATTCATTTGAAAGACATTTGAACACACATACACCTCCCCACACAAAAGAGTCTGGTTTAGTTACATCCTGACAGAATAAAATAAATGCCACAGGACATTATAGTTTCCACTTACATTGAAAATGTAGAAGTTGGTAGGTCAGAAGTTAAAAAAATAAAAAGAACAGAGAATATTCATTTAAGGATTACAGGGTTTTATTTTTTTAACGTTTTGAGTATAATTACTGTGATGGCTGTATATACTTTGAATGCATTTGATGTCTTTAATTTTGTCTTTCTTCAAATGTTTAAAATAATAAACATCATGTTCCATTTATTTTTCCCACAATACAAAAATTGAAAGCTACACTCTTA
>NW_008335287.1:4545967-4592389 GCF_000622305.1 Nannospalax galili | reverse complement strand
TAAGGTTATGTTACTGGCCAAACCAGATCATAATATCATTTGTGAAAGAGATCTTTCTGTCCTCTTCTAGTCTAGGTCACAATATTATTACACACTAGGAGAGTCCATGATTGAGTCAATGATTAACTTAAAAGGAATATTCCAAGGCATTCTCTCTGGGACAAAACTGGTCAGAATATCTACTAGGGGAAGTGAATCAGTTGGAAATGAAGACAAGTGTTAGGGTTTTTGATTGTTTTATTCAAATGGCAGTAAATCAAATTAGGATAATTACTGATTTATACGTAGGCAAAAAGGGGAAAGCGAATACATGGAGCTCAAAGCACTTACACACTTGATTTACTGAATTTGGTATTTTATTTCTTCCAAGAAGAGGTAGGAAGTAGCATGTCCTTGAACTAGGGAGACAGGGGTGGCTTATTCACCCCATCAGTGAAGTCCGTGTCTTACCAAAAACAGGCTTTAACATGTTCTTGATTTTGTTTGCCTTCCTTTCCCTATGTGGAAAATAGAGTACCTCTGTATACTTTGCAAATTTGGAGTCTACAACCACATTAATTTAGATATGGAATGAGTTTTATAAAATAAGCTTGTCCTCAATTTTGTTTCATGGGTAAATCAGGCAAGGCCAGATCAATGTTAATCACATCCTCAAAGTCAGGTAGCTGGTTAGTTCTAGAGCCAGACTACTACACAAATGTATAACAAATTATTCTGTCATTTCAAGACACCATGTTTTTAAATGAAGTGTTTCTGAAATGTATAAAACATGTACTCAGGAAAATCAGAATTTGCTATGGATTTAAGTAGCCAAGCTGCTGTATATTCTTTGCATACTCAGCAGCACCTTGCTGCAGAGGGGAAGCAAACGCTGACCTAGACAAAGAAAGAAATGAAGTTCAAACTGGTGAGGCAATGAGATATGTGTGATCTGGAGTCATGCAAAACTTCCATCTCCACTGAGTGTCTATCCACGTCAATCCGTATAGGGTTATCCTAAAGCAATCTTTTAATGACGTAATTGATTCTTAGGGAGTTGATAATGACAGGGCTCCTTCTGGGTATAATAAAAATTGTATCTGCAGCATCCCCCGTGTTCTAGTAGCTTTCTTTGTTCAGTTTCAGGTTGAAGAGAACAAATAAATCTAAACCAGTAAGTAAGAGGGTCTGTGGTCCAAAACCACAACCTCAGGCAACTTTTGCCTAATAAACCATGTCAGAGAAGTGCGTCTGTCTTTCAGATCACAAAGAAAGGAATAGGCACAAGTATTTAAATTGGTATAAATCCATCACCACTGGTAAAAGGAAGCTTTCCATTAAATGTCTGTCTGAAAGCATTTTTATAAAAGCCATTTTCAAACACTGAAAAAACGTTGTCATGCAATAGGTTTTCCCTGACTTAATGAGTAACTTTAGCAAGAATCTTAAATTTAGTGATACAAAAATTGTATGATGTTATTACTAGCACTTTCTTTCAGTATGCAGTTATGTACCACAAAATATCTTTGAAAATTCTGAGAGACTACAGCGCTATGTCAAGCAATAGCACAAGTCTCTCTTCACACTTTTTCAAAGAGAGTACAGGCTGACAGAATTTCTGATGTTACTTCAGATACACACACAAGGCATCTTAATTTAGTAAAGAGTGTGAAGCACTAACCATGCTTTGCTCTGTGGACTAAACTATTTCTTGTCTGCTAGACATGTGCTGTCAGCCAGGGGGCATGAAGAAAAGAGTAAAGGTCTCATATACTAACAGAAAGCAACTAGGAGAGGCAGTTCAGAACATGTAACAGGGGAGGATAAAGGGTTATTTGAGATGATAAGCTCTATGTCACTGTAACATAAATAAACTCTTTTATTTAATTAAACTTAAAAAAGTATAATCATTATTTATCTGTGTTTTAATGGTCTCTGTGTGTGTATGGTATGTCTGCGTGTTCATAGTGTGTATGTGTGTGATGCACAGGTCCATAAAGATGCTGTGTGCATGGTGTGTTGGTGTTTGAACAGTGTGTGTGACATGTTTGTATGCATGGTATGTGTGCGTATGCATGGTGTGTACATGGTCTGTCTATGTTTGCATGGTGTGTGTGCATGGTGTGTGTGCGTGGTATGTCTGTTTGCATGGTATGTGCATGATGTGTGCTTTAGGTGTGTGTACATAATGTGTCTCTGTTTTCATGGTATGTGTGTGTACAGCACGTATGCATGTGCATGGTGGTGTCCTCCTTGTACATGATTATGTATTTAGGTGCCCTTGTCACTACATACATGTGGAGGTCAGAAATAATTTTGTGAAGTTGGTTTTCTCCTTCAACCTTTCTGTGGGCTCCAGGGATCAAACTTAGGTGTCCAGGCTTGTCTTGTCGACATTGTTGAACCATTTCCCAGATCCCTTATTTGTTTTGTAATTAGCATATAAAGGAATAGAATTCATTATGGCAATTTCATCCATACTTTGTTTTGCATGTTCCTCTACCCTGCCTCCCTTCCACCTGTGTGACATTCTCTAACACCCCTACATTCAGGGTCTAGAAGCAGATTTTAAATTGCATATTCAAGGCAGTTAATCTTTAAGTTTATTTGCTTAATATTTTTATTGAGTTTTTGATGTTTAGATATGAATTTATTTTGAAATCAGGTGTGATGTTATGAGCCTGAACTCTCAGCACTGAGAAGGCCAAGGCAGGAGATTTGAAACATTAAGGTAACCTAGCCTACATAGGGGGGAAGCTCTCACAACAAACAATTTTATTGAATTAGTCTAGGACAAATCAGTTCTGATCCTCATCTTTTCCACTATTCAAGGCTGAAACTATATGGGTTTACAAAAATATTGATTTGGAAATAAAGTGATAATTCTCTGTCAGAGCTACATGCAAGTTGAGACAGCAAGCTCAAATGTTAGTAAAAGATATTCTGCTTCAAGGTTCAATGCAATGCTCAGCAAGGTCAGCTGTATCACTGAATGGTGCTTGGATGTGTTAGCCTTGTGCATACTCAGCTCTCGGAAGGAAAATAAGCCTGTGCATAGACTGACCTGGACCAGTAGATATTCTTAAACTGAAACTTGCTTCAAATTAAAGGAAGTCTCCTAAATCTGTATAACTTGGAAAAGATTATATGGCTACATCTTTGGAGTTCCAGTTTACGCTATGTTCCTGAAGTTAACCCACATAGCTTTAGGCATGACTATTATAGGAAATTCACTCATTCAGAAAGAGAAATAATGGTACAGTCCATGCTATGAAATTAACCACAGAAATTCCTCTTGAAAAGAACCTTAGAAACCTGTGACTGCTTTGATCTGAGGTGAAAAAATATTTTAAGTAAATGCCACATGTTTAGGCTCTATCATGTACCAAATAATATTTCTATGAAATGACCATGGTCATCAACTAACCAAATGACTAACAACTCTGGTCATCAAGGTGCTTGATAAGGCCAGTTATTCTGAAACACAGAGAGCAGAGGCCGAGTGCAGGGCCAGCGCATTAACAGCATTCATTAACGCCCGTTTTTAGGTCAGGTGATGCCAAAAGTGATGAGCAATAATAACTTTGATCAGATCAATTATTTATCAAAACAGGGGACTAATTTCACTTTATTTTTAGAATGTGTTTACAGGACTCTGAAGCACTAAAATATAAATAATTACAATTCCTTTAAAGTCCCGAGGAAAAGAGAACATTGCACGTGTTTAGTTTCCTACTTCATGAAAAACTATCTCCAGTTTTAAAAGAAAGAGTCTGAGCAGGAATTTCCTTTTGGCCCCTTTAGGGACTAAAAATGGTGGAGAAAACTGTTGAATATTCCCACAAGGCCTCCAGTGAAAGGAAAATGCCATCATCTTATCTGCAGCATGCAAACTTGATGGAAAGTAAAGTTTAAAAACTAGTCTCCCACTGTCTAACCACAATGGGTCACACACAAAGAGTGTCTGTGAATTGCCCAGGCCTAAGTGACACATCTACAGTACAACCTCTACACCAAGGCTCATGGAACAAAGAACAGGGATAATGAAGAGGACACTAATGAATCTCTCAGTTCTCAACAATGAATTTCCCTCATGCAGCAGAGGACCAGGAACACAAAAGGCCACAAATAGCCAGAGTGTAGAGATAAAGAATCTGTTGAATGCTGGTCCTTGGACAGGACTCCTTTAACTAACTTCACCCACCCAAGGCTCAGGGACCATCACAGAAAAGGGAGCAGAGCGACTGTAGGAGCCAGAGAGGAGGTGCATAACTATAAGGAAACAGAGTCCTACAGGCTCCTGGGAACCTGTGCGTGATGTCAGCATACACAAGTCCCATGCAAACTCAGGCAGACAATACCCCAGCATAGAACTGGGAAAATGAACAAGAGACCTCTATTTTATCTGAAAGAATGTTGGCAACTGATTGCTGCTGGATGAAGAAGAGCTGATCTCCGTAAAACAAGGGACCCTAGATAGGCTGACTAGACTCAGTTGGTGGATTTGCACTGGAGAATGGCTGGGGACACTGACAACCCAGTGGGTCTTAACAGGGATGACCAACTATATGGGCTACAAAGATGATTAAGATTGTTTGAGCTTTTCTGTATGAAATACACAAAAAATTCAATTAAAAATCTAGCCTCCCACTGTCCATGCCTTCCTTGTTTAGCATTCAGGCTGTGAAATGTAGTGTGCTGGAGCAAAGTGGCTGCATGATGCAGAAACTTAGGATGAATGCTGCACAACACTTTTGAACTTTGTTCTGATCAAATGTATCACTGGGGTCCAAGTGAGGTACTGAGTTAAGTTTGAAAGCTTAAAGTTCCCCGTAGAAAGGAAAGTACCATGGGTTATAAATCATTCATTAAACAGACCCTATATAAGACTTCCATCATTTATTGTGTACACAAAGCCACAGGGGCTGCTTGTCCTTGCAAGTACATGCAGCCCATTTAGGGGAGTAGACATATGAATCCTATATAACACACCCTAAGAGAATGAGACCACAGATTTCTATGCAATCTAAGCATTCTATCTGCCAAGTAGCACAGACATGTGATTTTTTTTGTTCTTTTTGTCTTCAATGACTTAAATAGATTCTATTTTTTATCTGTTTTACTACTAGTTGATTCTGTTTTACAACCCCTTCCCCAGTAATCACTGAAACTATCAGAGTTCATTTGGATGTTTTCTTAAACAAAGGCATCATCTTCAACATATCCGCGCCATGACGTGTTAGTCAAAAATATCACAGTGCATCTTCAAATTATGTAGAGTAGACATGAAATCAGCATTCTTCAAAAGGCTCCTTCAAAAGGGGGCACTGTTTGATGTCACACTGCAAAGTGCTCCTGTGTCAGGCTGCTCCTCTGAACCAAGACAGATTCTGCACTCTGCTGACGAGCAAACACTTTCATTTGCTCAGTGACTAGGATAATTTTAGAATGTGCACTTGTTCACAGCTCCCACATGCATTCCAATCTCTCTCTCTCACTTCCTCCTGCCCTCCGGCCCTCTTCCCTCTATTGTATATTTTCCTTTTCCTATTATCTGATGCCCAGCGTCTTTAAGTCATCAAAAGACTTTATTGAACCCCATGCGACTGACTGAAATTCCCTGAGCAACATGAGAGTAAAGGACGGAAGGAATACCTGTAGCCTTCAGTTCAGCATCCCCAAGTGCCACCTCATTCCCAATGTTTCCTCTTGCTTTCCACCTTCTTCAAAATGTTCTCATCCCCTGCTTCTTCTTTACCTTTAATCGTAACCTTACAAATTAAACGTGATCGTGTATTTTATAGCTCTTTCCACACAAGAAGGCTCTGTTCCCAAATTTCTTGAATCTGTCAGTCTTATTAAGCAGATACAATATTCTGTAACTTTCAAGATGTCTCATTCTCACCCCTGGTACTGAAAGAGCATTCTCTAACTTTCATTTGTACCTGACTTGAGTGTGGAATGTAGAATGCAGCCATGCCGCCTCACCTACCAGCTCTAACATCTTTATGAGAGAATTCTAGAAAGATCAGTAGAGTCAGTATAATCTGGAAAGTCACTAGCCTTAAATTAGATTTCTTAAAATAAGGTCTCCTGTAGCCCCACCCTGCTTGGATCTCACTATGTAGACCAGACTGGCCTGACTGTCAGAGATCTGCCTGCCTCTGCCTCCCATGTAAGTTAGATTTAAGTAGCTAAATTTAGGTGTGTAAAAGAATACACAGCTTATATACTCTGTTTTCAGTCTCTCATTATCTGTCTTTCCTTCTCAATCTTGTTTCTATACAACTTAAATATCTTGTATACGTATGCGTTTATTCGTGTTTCCTAATAGTTTGTAAAATAACTTTGTGTTGATGATGAACAGATAGCAATAATTCCATTAGTTTGATTTTTCAATGAAACAGACTAAAGGAAATTACTGTTTTTCACTTATAAATAAAATACATGGTAAAGCATATGTGTTCGTATGTGCACACAGATGTCGAAATTTTTTATTACAGCAAAGGATTTATGTACTAAAACATATGAAGTTTGAGAGAGACACATGGCCCCATGAGGATGCAGGAATCAACTAGCAGACAGAAAGAAAATTAGAAACTGCTGTATCATTTATGGTTTGTGAAGCATAACTTTATCATTGTTAACTATCAGAAGTTTGTATACTAGTTAATACAATGGAAAAAGCACAGCAAATCATCTCAGTAAACATTTAAACAAGGATCTGCAAGATGGCTCAGCAGGAAAAGGCACTTGCTGCCTAGTCTGAAAACCTGAGTTTGCTTTCTAGAACTCACATGCTAGAAAGCGAAGGCTAACTCCTATGAAACTGTCCTCTGACTTCCACACAGGTTACATGGCATGCACACATACACATGCATACATACAAAAATGAATAAATAAATACATAATGCATAAGTAAATGATGATGTTGAATGATGAATGATTCCACAATCCTATGCATAAACTTCGTAACAGCAATGATGGAAGAAATGAATTATCAGACGCTCATGTCACTGTAATAATGCTTTGGTGGAAAGATTGTGAATCCATATGACAAAGTGAGGACCAAGTACCTCCAACAAAGGTAAAGGCTTCACAGTAACTTGCCAGAGTCTTCCTGATGCCCTATGCAGTCTGCCGCCTCCATGACACCTCCCTCACCATTCCCTTGCTTTATTGCAGACATGGTGCCATCCTCACACATGCTGCTTTCTGGTTAACTTCAGAGTCTCCTCCTTAGTGGTGTCATCAAGCGGAGGACATCTCCAAATGCTGTAGTTAATTACATCCCTCCCCCAAATGAGTAATCTGAAATACAATTTTATAGAACACAAATCACTAACTGAAATTACCTTGCTTGAGTATTGTTTACTTTTCTTGAATAAATTACAGTATCTGGCATCAGAGACCTCCTCTTATGGGTCCATTGTTATGTCCCTGGTGCCTAGAACACATGCGCTGATTAAAGGAATTGGCCAGATGAACTAAGAAGTACAGAGTTAGCTGCTTGGTCATAATACATAATACAGTCTGGATTTTTCCTTTTCTACCAAAACAATCCTGAAATCACAGCCTCCAGCAAAAGCCCTCCATCTGAAACTAGAAACTAAAGGTACTGTCAGCAGTTCCGCCCACACCACTTTGAAAATGCACCACCCTCCTAACAGCACAGTACACTTACAAAGATGTATGATACGATTTGCTTCCCACTGGGAAGAAATGGTTTGTAGGACAAAAAGAGCTGCTGTGAGTGAGTCAGAAAGCATGCATCTTAGGCAAAACTGAAATGCCTCACTCCATGAGCCACAGAGAAGTTGTTTTTGTTAATTAACTACTTTTCTCTATCATTTAAATTTTGTTATTTTATTAGCAGTTTAATAAAATAATAAAGAACATCTCACATTGAAAAGGGTTATAACAAGAGAATGTTGGAATAAAAAAATAAGTACTAATACAATGAAATTACTATAAATTTTGGTTAGTACAAGAGTAGTAAGAATTTTATTTCAAGATACTTTTGCTATTCTAGGTTAATTATTTTGGTAATGGCTAGGAAGGCTTAAAATGTATTTAAAGATGATATAAGAAATTCTTATCTAAGAAAACAACTTATATATCTCAGCTATAATGTATTTTTCAATAGAAAACAATCTGATTGACATTTGTCTCCAGATGCATGTTGCTTCTGAATTTGGATGCCCTCCTTACTCTACTCTAATAGGCAGAAGGGTATAGAAAGAAGCATAAAAAGGATATATTTGCAAAGGTGGGAGTGTCAGAGTCACACATAACATAAGGAATAGTACAAGTAGTATTACACCTTGTTCACCTTTTATTTTTCCCCAATATCATAAGTTATTTTATTATTTAAAGACTTACATGTTTAAACAGAAAATAGTTCAAAACATTGTATGATGGGGCAGAAGAGATCAACAGGCGTTTCTGGTCATGGAGCAGAATGAACAGGAAAGAGGGTAGGAGCTCCCCACAACACATATGTGTTTAGCTCTCTGGGATCACTGAACACGGCAGAAAGGGCCCTGAATCCAGAACAAGTGGTTTGACTCCATTGTGTTGACCACAGAGAATATGGCTTGTGTATTTTAGAAAACTGGTTGAGATGCAAACAAATTCACTGTGTTCAACTAAGAAATCAATAGCTATTCCATTACTTTAGAAAGGTTAATGATCTTATGTATAGAAGAAATAGCCTAATCTGTCCCCATGGGAAAAACGTGTTTATAATGTAACAAGATCAAATATTGAAAAGCCAGACTTAAGACTGCACCATGGCTATGTTTTTTTCTGATATAGTTATTGTATCGATTGATTTTTATTCAATGGAGCAAAACATAAAATCTAAAATACTTACCATTATCTAAATTACCATAATTTTCTTTTACCACTACAATGACAGTGGTAATGGTTTGAGAGCTCCAATGCAATAATGCATAACGAGTAAATGCAATAAAATACATATTTTAAATGTCCATTTAGCAATATCTGACCTCATGGTGGGGAAGGCATCAGAGTGGAGCACAGCTGTCCATCACGAGCTCCACAGCAGCTCATAGACATGAGCAATTCATGGTAAGCTGGGGTGTAATGCTTTTATTTAGCCATGTTTCTCAATAGAGCTAGGGAAAAGAAATCACCGTAATTATTTGAGTCTCAAATAGGCAGCAATAAGGAAAGCTATATGCTAACTTTTGTGTAGATACCACCAAATTCATAAATTCTTGCAAACAACTTAGCATATTATGATCAAGGGAAAATTATAAACATAAACAATAATAATCAGATGAGTGGGGGGAGGACAGAGGAACACAGATATAGAGTGCTAGATAGCATCACTTATGATAATAAGTAAAACAAGATGAGAGAGGATGTATATTGATAGGAGTGAAGGAAACCCTGGTTTTAGAGGGGTCAGCAATGACTATGGAATTCAGACTTGAGTAAGTAAGCAACAAGGTAATCAGGAAAGAACATTCCACAGAAAGTGAATAGCAGACATACAGTCCCCATGGTAGACGCACGCACGTGTAGGACAATGAGCAGAAAGGCAGTGTCTCAAGAACCATGGTAATAGCTTTTAGAAGAGGTAAAGTCAGGGGAGCATTTGCCACACAAAAGAGGACCTGAGTTTGAATCCTCAAAACCCAGACAAAAGTGGGATATGTAGTCTGTAATTCCAGCAATTCTACAGGGAAGGTAAGAGGTAGAGATGGTGAATCCTCAGGAGGATGAGAGCCAGCTAACAAGACATATGTAGCAGAAAAAGAACAAAAAGACCTTGTCTGAAGTCTCAGGTGGTTGGAAATCCATGTCCAAACAATGCACAGTACAGCCAAGGGAAACAAGAGGATTTGAGAAGAAGTACTCTCTGATCAATCGTGGTATTGGCCAACAGCACAACACAGCACTTAAAGAAGCAATCATGTGACACATTGTGAAGAATGCTGGCCAGGAGGGGGAAGCTCCGCTGCTTACTATGTTCCAAGGGTAGAAGACTGCATTCAGCAAAGTGTATGTCGGATAGAACCATCAGGAAAACAAGTACAGGGGTATCATGAGCATAATATTTAGAAATGAAAACCCTCTGTTGCTTTTAAAAAGTATTTCTCAGGTCTCCAAAACAACCGTTAATTGAAGAAATATATTTCCCTTAATTACTGCCCCTGTTCTACTATATTATTGTACTTACCAAATATTATTTAATATTTTGAATGTGTGTTTGTTTATCTATCTCTGTTCTTATTAAATGCTAGTGTTTGTCATGGAGTGGCACATTTAATACATGCAAGAAAAAGAAAGAAATCCTGCATACAGTCACATAAGCAACTTAAGAGAAAGACCAAGCATTAAAACAACTTTTTACCTTATGCTTCAGATACTTTAAAATGGAAATGTTTAAAAAATAAAACAATTAAAAAAGAACAAAATTTCAATTCTATGACTTTCTTAAACTACTTATTATTCTAGACCTCCAACATGCAATTTTAAATGTTATTAGAATTTTAAAGTAGATTGTCTTGAATATTCCTAAAGAGCTTTTATAGATTTATTTTCACAATTGTATATAAAAACTAGGTACAAAAGAGGCTCTTAGAAGCTGCTTTTGTTTTGCAATATTTTATTCATTATTATTATTTTATGTGTATATGTGCATTGCCTGAATGCAGATAAGTGCCCTGTGTCGTCCAATGCCTGCAGAGGACAGAAGAGGCTGTCAGATCCCCTGAAATTGGAGTTATGGACAGCTGTTAGCAGCTATGTGGATGCTGGGATTCGAGCCCAGGTCTTCTGCAAGAAGAGCCAGTGTTGTTAACCACTGAGCCATCGCTCAAGCCCCAGAAGCTGCTTTTGTTAAAATGCATTGACTCCTCACCTGGACCCACCATGTAATTCAAAGCAGGGTGAAAGCCTGTCATCTATACCATCATTTCCTGTCTGTACTTTGGGTAAAGGCACAGACAGAAATAAGTTATTGTTTACACCCTCTCCTTTTGAGTCACCTTGAATTACTGTAAAAGTAAAGAACCTCCCAAGATAGACCCCATCATAAGATAAAAACCTGTGAGGGTAAGTATGCACCCTTGGAAGCTCACAATGTATTGACCACCATACCAGCCTGGTGCTGGCTGAGACAGTGCTGGGCCACTGATGGCCAGTGCCACATTTTGATGAGGACTGTTCAGTTATATAAACCTCTTGCTCTGTTTAAATCTAAACTTCATGTCAGTGTTTCAAAGACAGATTTGGAGGGTCACTGGACATTTATACTTGTTCCTCTCTACAATGTGGCCTCACTGAACAAATCCCTTTCTCTACTTCTTGCTATTGCTCATCTTTTCAGTAGGTAGATAGAGACAGGTGGCCAAGCTGAGCTTATTGGGGCTGCTGGAGCCCAGGATTTATGCTAAAAGTATGATAACTGGTATGCTATTTGAAAAGTGTTAAACCTTCTCAAACAATGTGCTACTGTTGATGCTTTTCAAACATTATCTATATTTTTCCACAAAGATATTAAAATAGAATTTCTGCAGGAAGCATGTTATACACATAAGTTAAGTATACTTCAAACAAGTTAAGTGTACTTTGTTCCTATTTCCACAGGTGAATATACACAAAGGAAAATCCACAACTAATTAAAATATGTTGTCCACTAAGAATATATTGTATATATGTACCCTGGAAATTTAAACTTGACCCTCTCCTAAGACAACCTAAATTGTCTGTGAGAGGATTTCATCTTTCAGGAGTCACTGACACATGCATCCTCTGGAGACCTTCTAATACCATCTTTTCTTTACCGCTGTCTCAGACGGAAACTGAAGAAAGGAGCTCAGACAGCCTTCTACATTCCGTTTTCAGTAGCTTCTTGATGCCAGTCACTGTGATAATTGCTATACTTTACTCATTTCTCTTTCACAGAAATTCAGGGGTGTTACCTTTTTCCCTGCAGCAATGGCTGAAGGCTTTAAAGAATAAACAAATTCCCTCTGAACATTGAACTAATCGACCCCAGCTCTGTCTGGCCTTAAGGCCCTGATTTTTGTTATAATGCAAACTGTCTAAAATATTTCTATATAACTGACTTTTGCATCTGAAGGCATCAACAAAGTCTTAAGTAAAAAAAGGGGGGGGGGAGCCTGGAGAGATGGCTGGTGTGGTTAAGAACACTGGTTGTTCTTGCAGAAGACTTGGGTTCGAATCCCAGCACCCACATGGCAACTAACAACTGTCCATAATTCCAGTCTCAGGGGATCTGACAGCCTCTTCTGACCTCTGCGGGCATGACATGACATGGGTGCACTTACCTACATGCAGGCAATACACTCATACACATAAAATAAAAATAATAAATAAATTTTAAAATAACAAATTAAGCTGCTATATGGATTTCAGACATTTGCCAGGAATAGATACTTAAAGAACAGTTTCTTAATTCACATTTTGCAGACAACACATACACTAAACATTAGATACATACCCTGAAAAACAAATCTGGACTGCAGAGATGGCTTGCACGTCCAACTACTTCCCTTAAAACATGACTGATAACCTGAGTTTGATCCTGTCTGGTAGAAGAAGAGAACTGACTCTCAAAAATTGTCATCAAACCTCTACATATACATCATAATACAAGCACATGTACACACACACACACACACACACATACACACACACACAGGTGCACATAATAAAAATGTAATAGAATTACATTCAAATATTAGAAGAAAATTTAAGAAACCAATCTTAAACTTTCTAGAATATTATTTATAAAAATGTTTGCTGGCTGCTGATTACTGCTGGGCTAGAGAGAGTTGATCTTCTTTAAGGGAGACTCTAGATAGTCTGACTAGACTCCAATAGATGAACTTGCATTGAGGGACATCTTGGTACACAAACTTGACTCAATAGTCCTTAACATATATGACAGAATGCATGAAATCCAGTGGAGGTTTGTGTGGGGTGTAGATGAGGGAAGTATAAAGATGATTAAGATGTTTTGTCTGAAATGCACAAAAATCCAATAAAAATAGTCAGTAAAGATTTTTTAAAAGTAAAGATCAGGAGAAAAACAGGTGTACTCATTGAAAATTTCAATACATAATATACAAACAGTCTGAAATGTGGAATGATGTGCTAACTGAATAGAAATTTATAAATAGGTTTCCTGATTTTCCCAGGAGTATATATCTATCATTCAACAGTCACTCCTCAATGTAATAACATAATTGTTTTAGCTAGTAAAGATGTCATGTCACACTGGAAAATGTTCACATTCGTATTTGGATATTTTACCTGTATTTTTACTTTGAAATATTTTTTAAACTTTTTTTGTCAGATAATATTGAACTTAAAATACTTTCACTATCCTTTGGTGTTCTGTTAAATACAGCTTTTGTAATTCTATTGGAGGTTTTACAACAGAATTTGTGCCACCCTTGAGGCAATCTGTATGTTATTTTGAAGTTACATTAAGCTTTTCCCCAATTGGAAACTTTTCCTCATAAAAAGTTTTTGGATAAATTTGCCCACAGGTAGTTACTTCACTTTCTAAATCAATTTTCTCCTTAGATCTATTCCACCTAGATTTATGCAGCAGAAACTCTACTTATCATACAGTGGACATACGCACACACACACACATACACACACACACATGCATACACACAATCACATACACACATGCACACACTCATTTAATTTTCACACTCATTTTAACAATTCACAGAGAAATTACAAATGAATTCTAATGCAATATTTTCTCGTGAATCTACACTAATTAGAATCCACCACACAGTTTCCCTCAGTAATGTCTGTGGGGAAAACAAAGGAAGGGAGGGAAGGAGGGAGGGAGGAAAGGAGGGAGGGAGGGAGACTAATATTCCAGTAGGAATCCTACCAGTAGGGTAAGGTTCTAAAACACTACCTGATCAGATCAAAATTCTGCTGACTCAGAGTTTTTCCTGGATAAAATAAGAGAAAATAACAAGTGTAGCAATTCTTTAATGTATCACACATATCAACCAATTCCACATCAAAAGATGTTAGGATGTGAGGCTCCATGGCTTAGTAATGATGCAATTCCTCTTTCCTTAATGCATACTTTTTCAAACAGAGGCAGCAATAGGACTTACTTCAAGTGTCTTTATTTTTTATGTGTATGCATGCATTGCCTGAACATAGGTAAGTGCACCCGTGTCATGTAATGCCTACAGAGGACAGACGAGGCCATTGGATATCCTGGAACTGGAGTTACGGACAGTTGTTAGCTGCCATGTGGGTGCTGAGATTCAAACCTGGGGCCTTCTGCAAGAACAGTCAATGATCTTAAGCGCTGAGCCATCTCTCCAGCCCTCAAGTGTGATTTTCATAAAAGCAGATGCCATTTTGGAAGGATTTAGCCCTATATCTGGTGTATAATAAATGATCCAGGCTTATCATCATCATCATCATCATCATCATCATCATGTATAAGTCACAAAGTAGATTCTGTAATAGGATTGCTTTAAATTTTCTTGGGGATAATTACTTTTTTAAAAATACCCTTTATCGGGTTTGATCCACCTTCCTAGTGTGCTCTTTAATTTTGTTTTCAGTTATTTCTTATCGGTCAGTTATCACCAAAAACATTAGAACATTTGTTTTATTTACCTTGATTTTTTACAAAAGTAGAAGCTTAATTAAAATAAAATGATGCTATGATAGTTAATGCTGACTGTCAACCTTACTGAACTAAGAGTCAGCTCTAAGATTAGTAAAGCACAATGTTTCCAAGATGGTATTTCCGGAGATCCTTAGATTATAATGGCTCTGGCCTAATGAATGGGTTAGTGCTGTGATGGATTTATAATGCGATGACATTAAAGGGAGGAGGTGGGAAGTAGGGGTGTGTCTTTGGAGACTAGTCCTTACCATGGCCCTTTCTCTTTTTATCTGCTTCCTAGCCACCAGAATGTGGATTTCTGTGCTGTGACATATTCTCCATACCATGATGGATGAACACTTCTGAATTCGTGAGCAAAACCACGTCCTTCTTGCTTTGTTTTTGTCATTATTCAGTCACAGTGACAAGTAAATTCAGTAGTAGAGATACCATCCAGAATACAAAAAAATAAAATTTGCTATAAAGGTGGTCTTAATTCTTATAAAAGTAATTATTTTAAGCATTATATAACCAATATATTCACTACAAATTAATACAGCACTTGAAATTCATGAGTGCATGGGGCAATTCCAGTTACTCAGTTTATGATCTATATTAAGCATTGAAGGAAAAAAAACAAAAAATATCCTAAAGTGTGAGATTCTAACCCAAGCCAACAGACAGGACATTTCAAGGTCTAGTTGCCTGGTATAGTTAGAGACTGAAATATGGAATGCAAAAGTCTATACTGTGCAAAATCATAACTGGGTCTTTTATTTAGACCAGTTCACATTGGGGATTATAGAGAAGTTGAAGTGGGGTGAGGGGAGGACGAGGGTTAATGTACTTTGTAAAAGCTACCATGGAGCTTCTAATAAAAAAAAAAAAAAGATCCTGAAACCTAAATCTCATTTCTCATCACTTCAGGTGAGAACTACTCAATTTCAAAGGAATCTAATAAATAACAACCCTCTTCTCACCTGAGTTCCAAACTGACCATGAAAGCAGACCAGGTCCTAGCCTCTTCTGTTGACAATGTAGGCAAAGCTGTCACATGTGGCTGGCATCACTGAACAAATGAGATCCCTCATACTGACCCCAGCACTGAATGGGATGTCCTATCCCATGTCACACCGGCACAGAGGGCAGAGTTTCACCCTGCAAGCCAGGCTCTGACGCTAGCATGAGTGGATCAGGAAACAATAAAGCACTGATATTTTCTCCCACTTTGCACAGACAAGTGAGTTGGGGTAAGAGGCAGTGCAGAGGAGTGACTGGGCCACAAAACCTCCGTGTAAGACCAACACGCACCAGATGTTTCTGTGCTTCAATGAAAATGCATTTGACTCTGACTTTTGAAGAGTCAAATAAGAAGGGACACAACTGCCGAACTTGAAAGAAGACACAGTGAATGTCTTGCACACTGTCTGAGCATCCTTGATGAACTGCTAACACTCCCAGAGACTTTGCTCCTGGCAGTAAGCTCTGAATTGGCCATCTGGAGTTTATTTTACTAAGATTTACCTAAGCATTTACACTACTTAACCTGTGTTTCTTTTTTCTCTTGTGTTAGGCCAATATGATAGAAGAAAAGAGAACACGAGAGAAATTTGTTGTGTAACCCTATTAAATTCTTAGCCTGCCAGTATCACTTTTTAAGCAGATACTTCCTAACACCTAATTTCTTCCACCTTCATCTTGAGTCCTGACTTTCTGAATACCTTCTATGCTTCTCTGGCCATTTATGAGATCTACCATACGAATATTATAAAGGGTCACAGGATGACTTCTAAAATTTGTGAGGTCATCACTCAAATGGCATAAATGAAAGAAACTTCATTGATTTCTAAACTTTGTACCATGGTAATTGCAAGATAAAAATAAAGCATTCTTATAAAAGAATGGGATATTTTAAGTTAAGTTTTTTTTATGTTTGCTTATGTTCACAGATAGAATTTTCATGACACATTTCCCCACATATAAGAAATGAACTGAGCTATGATTTAAAACTGTAGTATCAACACAAAATCACTAATCATATATGACTAAATTTAAATTAACTAAACAAAACAAGACTAAAACTCCACTCCTCAATCTCACTACCCTCATTTCAAATGCTCAGCAACTGAAGGTGATCAGTCAGAGCTTGCGTGGGCTGCATCTATCATCCCAGCGAGCTGTACCAGCAGCACTAATCTCAGAGCAGCATTGCTGGAAGGTCCTGGGTAAAGGAAGGCCTCTAAGGAGTTCAAGTTACATGTCCCCAAAGGATTAGCATTCTCACAGAGTGAATAGTGGATGTGACCTGGTAAACTGAGAGAAAAATTAACATTTCTCACATTGTCAAAATGTTCAGGAGTCTTGTTTAAATGAAGAACTGTGATTGCCTGCTGCAATCAAACTTGTTTCAAAAAGGTAACCCTTTACTAAGCCATAGTTCTTAGACCTCATATGTATTAATTTCATCCTGACTGTCTCTTAAGACAATTTCTTTGTGAACAATTTATAAATATATAGATGCTGTGGGTTGTCGGTGCAAAATAACTTGTACTCACTGTTTGTCTTACATAAGTTGCATATTATTTTTGTGTTAACATGTAGCATATTGTGTATATAATAATTATTATACACAGTCAAAAATGGAGATAGAGACAGACAGCTTGTGGAAGATCAATCTAAAGAAGGGAAGGTATTTTCATATGCACTAAGTGAAATAAATGAATTCATAAAATATTCATATCAAAACTATGCAACTAAATAAAAAGAGCCCCCAAAATATTAAATGTGAGGCTTGTTACACAGCTAAATTCAGCTAAGAACATGATTTTTCCACTTCTTAACTAAGTACTATCAGTCTTCAAATTAAAAAGAGAAAAATCTAGAGTGATTTTGAGAAATATTAATTAATTACCCTTGTTAAGTCCAAGGACAGCCAAGGACAAATACACCTGCATAAACACACAAACAACCACATTCATTTGAGCAATTCATTCAATTGCTTTTACAATTTTATTAGAATCTTAAAAATCCTCAGGGCAGGCGAGCTGGTAATCTTGGCAGCTGCCTCGAGGAGGAAAACACTGGGAAGAAGGAAAGAGAGCTGTGAAACCATGCAGGTTTAGAGCCTGCGTGGGAGGTCAGACACATGGCTGACTGCCACATGGCTGGGAGAAGGAAGCTTTAGAGAAAATGTGGAGAAATACAAGGTGCTAGGGGCAGCCCAAAGCTTTCAAGAAGGCATGTTTAGTAAGAAAGGCATGAAGAAGAAAAGGATACAGCACAGTAATCTTTAAATGTCATTCTGACACGTGTAAGTTCTAAGGACCTATTTTTGTGTCCTTTATTGAACATGAAAAATTTGAAATGAAAGATAAATGAATTCTGCAAACCTAGCAAGCACTGCCACCATCATATTCACGTTTGTGTTGCTCTGTTCCTCTTGCCAAGTAGCAACCTATACACCCCCACTATCAAAAGCCTTCTAGTCTCTGGATGTCCATCAAGCTCTTTCCCACTGTCACCTCCCAAAGTGACACACTCTTCTTCATACTCCCTAAAACTCTCCATTTATACCCTTTTGCTGTAATATAGTTTATACTAAATGTACCATATAGATTATACATAGGCACTCTATGTTGCTCATTTTTGTAACCTTTCTGAATATCTAATACAACACTGTATTTCACCTACTTAGGCTTCTTTTTACTTGAATTGTTACATTAACTACAACAATACTTAAGAAGATCTCTACACTAAGGGAATGAACAAAATGAGTTTTCATTTTAAAACTAAATCCAAACACAAGTTAGCCATAGTGAGGCAACATAATACAGCTTTTGTTTCATGCAGGCTTGAGCTGGAATTCAAGTAGCATCTCAGTAGACCAGAGCTTTTCGTACTTTGTGGGTACACAAAATTTGTGGCCCACTGGAAGAATGAAGGGACCTATTGTGGTCCTTTGACCTACCCAGGAGCTCCAGCTTCCCCAGGCCACCTTTATTCCCTTCCCAAGACTCTAAATATCAAGATCTTGGTGCACACACTTGGAATGAAACACTCTAGATTATACTGTGTTTCATACACTGATGTAACAACATCTCTCAGTCTGCTTGAGTTTAATTTTAAGTATATAGCAATACTTTCTTTACAAATTAGTTGCTAGGATTAGAAACTGTAAAAAAGAACCTATCATCACCATAGATATTAAACAGACATTCATAACCCTCACCTAATGAATTTTGGGAATAAAAATAATCAAAATGTTAGGTGAACAAAGTCTTTACTTTTCATGATAGATTGATCAGTTATTTCATCACAATGAGGTAGGTTTCCAGTAGAGGAAATTTGATCTTGTAAATGTATAAGTAAACAACATTAAAAATTAATAATTTTATAGGCAAATCAAAAAATTCTCTACACCACAAATCAAATGAAGTGTAGGAGTAGCCATGATTCAGGATTATGTCTTCAGTCAGAATGCATACACAGGTGGATAAAGGCACAGGGCAACACCACCTCAACTTTTAGATGTCAGAGATGGAATTCCAGAATGAACATCCCTGAAAGTTCTCAAGAGATGACATAGAAAAATAGGTCCTCCCTGTACTCACACATAAGGGGCTGCTCTGCCCTTTTCAAGCACTGCCTGACAGTAAAGAAGGCTGTGGATTTTGTTTTGTTAACATCCACAAATTCAGTCATCTGGTTGGACTTCTTTTTTTAATCACCCCACTGTGTTTGAACAGGGCTTCAACACCGATCCTGTTTGTTCACAATTGAACTCATTGCTTGGCTAGCTACAATTGCTCTAATTTCAAACCAGAGCCTGACTAATTGATTTACTGTTCCCATAGCAGAGTACAACTATCCACAACCAACTGCTTACTTTTGATAGACCAAGGCATTTCTCATGGCTTGACTACAATAAAAGCTGTAACAAAAGGGTCACAGGAGTAATCACAACACAGGGGAGGTAGAAGCAGGACTCACAAATACAAGGCCAAGAAGGTTTACAGAACAAGTTCCAGGTCAGCAAGAGTTACTCTTTACACTTTATACTTTACATAGTGTGACTCTTTCTCAAAAGGTTAAAGAAAAAGAAAAGAAGAAAGGAAGCTGACAGGACACTCTTGGCTCATGGATATAAGTGCACGTGGTCCTTGACAACACTGGTTGGATGAACTCCAGCAGAGCACTATCATGAATTCCAAGACAAAAAGTAAACACCAAGTTTTAGAAATACATGAATCATTAAGAAATCAATAACAATGCAATATTTATCATCCTATTAATCACTGTATCACTGTGTATGATTCAAGAGGATATTAGTAACTCGGTTTTAAAATTAGAACAATAATCAGCATTCAATATACTATGCCCTTCTTCAAGGACATGTTGAATAAAATGGCACGCATACAGTTGGACAACACAGTGATATCAATAAAGATATGTTAAGGAAACTCTTGGAGAAATCTTTAGCAAATGAAAAATATGTAATTAAGGTCTTAAAATTTAAGAGACAACATATTTACTTCTTATTTTCCCAAAATACAATACGAAATCTACACAGTGTAAACATCTTTCTCAAAAGAAAAGGGAAGCCTTACTGATTTTACAAACATGATAGCAATTAAAATCCTGTTTTTAATTCTTCATCCTTAAATCTCAAGGATGAAATTAACTATGAGTACATTTAAGTTAATAATAGATCTAGCGCATGTTCTTTTAATTTTTTCTTTTTTACTTGTATGCGTATGAGTGTTTGACTTGCATGTATGTTAGTACACCTGTGTCATACAATGCCCATGGAGGACAGAAGAAGGTGTTAGATCCTTTAGAACAGGAATTATGGACAATGTGGGTGCGGGAAACCGAACTCAGGTCCTCTGGAAGAGAAGTCAATGCTCTTAATCGCCGGACCATCTCTCCAGCCCCATACTGTATGCTGTTATTTATATATTTACTCTTTCTTCAAATAATAAGAAAGCAAGAGAACCTAATTGCATCCTGTCTAGTGTCACAAACTTGACCTAAAACTTATGTCTATTCTCATTTCCCAATACGGCTATCCTATACAAGCCTCTTCAAAGAATCAGAAATATAAAATAACGACAATCAAACTGCTATTTATTGGCTCAGGTGAAGGACAAAGCTCTGGGGGAACAAGCAAACAATTGAGGAAAAACAGACTTTCCACTAGCAATATAGGACTGGGTATCTGTGTGTACTGGGTCAGCCTGGCTCAAATACTGATCAATACTGACCAAATAAGTTGACAAAACTGACCACTAATTTGTCACCAGAAGCATAATTACAACTGTGATCCCTGAATGGTCCAAGGCTGAAAGATTTAGCCTTTTACCTGTAACGTGCTGATACGATAAATGTTTGAAGGTCACAACCAGTATCCAAACTTTGAAATAGTCATCATCCTACTAATTGCCAAATGTAATAATCATTCTGTCTGAATACATGCATTCATCATAGGTGAACACTCTCATTAACTCCCAATAGCCTTTCCCATAAGTCGTAACATTTCAAATTTAACTTTATTTTCCTTTTTATTCACAAACTCAAGTCGCTTCACAGACTCCTAAACTCTTTATTAAAAACAAGGGAGTGGCTGTCATTTGTGACAATTTTTGTTCTTCCTTCCATCTCGCTTTGTCAGTACTCAGACATTATGGGCAATTTATCCATCCTTTATTAATAACAGATTCCTGCTTCTTTTCATGTAATTTTCTTGATCATGTACCATAAAAAATACCATTTATTCTTATCTAAAACACATCAAAACATGGGGCTCTGTATTGACCGTGTAATTTTCCTCTGGCCAATGAAATGTGAGTGGAAATTATGTACTCCATAAGAACCAACAAATAATACTGTCATTCGTTTTTTGTCCTGCTACAGGAATATCATATCCTGCTATTGTTTGGGGTATTCCTGCAAATGGAATAAGACATGCCTTAAATAGATGATTCTCCTTATGTTTAGTGGTTAAAACAAGCAGCTCAAAGACAGAGTCACAGCAAAACCACAGTTGGCATGTATGGTGAAAAGTAGGCTCTTGCTGTTGTAAGCCAGTGAAACTCTAAGTTATCTGAATTTATGGATAACCTAGAGAAAACTAGCATAGTTAATAGGTTTATAGTGATGAGTAAAGGAGAGTCTGTGTGTGATGATTAGCTATGTTCTTTTTATGCAACACATATCCAATACATCAATAATTAATAGGGATAATCCCAACTATATTTCATCTTCTCAGATCCTTCAAGGAGTAGAACTATGTATGTTTTTCAATAGTCATTTCATTATGCCTCAAAACACGAAAAGAATTTTACAAGTACGTATAGAGTCAAATAAAAATATAATAGAGAAGGCAATCAGAGGAGAGTCACAGTGGGGAAAATAAGATCTGGAGAGGACAGGAACCAATGACATCATCTTTTTATTCAATAATTATTTACTGAGCAGTTTACTGCGAATCAGAGCACTAAGGCAACAACTGTGAATGAGACAATTCTGTAAGCACAGCTCCAAGCACTGTTATGGGACCTCCCATGAGGAAAAACACTTGTTACTTGTAAGCAAACAGAGGAGTCAAGGAGTCAACTCTTCAGGTTGCAGCTTCAAGAACAAACAAGAACTAGGTCCATGAAGCGCTTTGTAGGTCTGGGAAGACTTTCAGGCAGAGCACACAGCACAGTTTCCCGATGAAAGCAAAGAAAGCCATCTAGTGTCAGGAAAGGCATGTAGTATGAGGATACAGGGGATCTCCTGGAGTTAGATGTTTGGCGTAGCTATTAAGGAAAACAAGCTAGGAATCTGAGTGGGAGATGAGAAGGCTCCGAGGCACAGCAGCAGCCTAATAGAAAACAGGGGCACTGATCTCCAGAGTCTGGTAATTTCCCTACACTGACACTCAGAAAGACTAGAGCTGGTAAGTGCCAGGGTACCTCAAGACCAGTTGGCTCCACTCAGGACAAGGACTTAGAGCTGTGACACTGGCCAACGAAGGACTGCTACTCAGCACAGTAGTCTCTAGGTCAGCAAAATGAAATAAGAGAAGGTGGTATATTTTCTCTACTGATACATACTGGAGAAATAGAGATTTCAAGGAGGCAGGCTCAATCAAGCATAAAACACAGGCCTGAACTCACACACAAGTATAATGACAATGATCTGAAAGATAATCATTACCTCATTTATATACATACCAGTTCTTCTATTTTCAAATATTTTTCCAGTCATTTGATTTAAAGTTTTTTTAATTTTTACAGAAATTTTATTGTGAATTTCATACATGCACATAAAGTGTTTTGATCAAATCCATGCCCACTCCCTCTCCTCCAACATTACCCCTCTGAAGAGGTAAACCTAAAATCTTTTAAGAATTAGTTATAAGCTCCCAAACACTTTTGACAATTTTTGGCCTTGGAACAGAGTATGTTGCTAACAGGCCCAAGGACATTTTGACTTTTAGCCAAGAAACTGGCTACATTTCTTTAGAGTTTTTTTACCCTAACTGCCTAGCCAATTCCTACCTCCTAATCTTATCATGCCATCCTCTGAAGGGGTTACCCATATTGCCAATAGGGAATAGCTCTGGTTCCTTCCATGCTGAACAGGGACTCAGGGTGAGGCAACTGGAGTACCCTTTCAGTGGGTCTATCTAAAAGACTCAAATTGCATAACAAGAGACGAAAGTCCTTGAATCATGAATGGGAGATGTGAAGGAGAAGTAAAGGCACAAGTAATTAGCATTACAAGTTCTAGACAGGGAACTAGAAAAAAGTCAGAACAGGGCAATTTTCAAATGTTCATATGAGAGTCCCAGAAGCATCCCTCTATTGGGTTCTCCCTCATTTTCTTTTGTCTTCCAAGACTGGACTAGTTGGCTGGGAAGAGTGGCTGGATACTCAGGTGAGGGTCCAGTGACCCTGCTTGGCGCTCCTTCAATGACGGCACAACCGTCAACAAGCCCAATTGTGACTATGTTGAGCCATCAGGCTCAGCCAAAGTCGTGATGATGGTAGTTGTTTCATGCAGAAGGGATTGTTGTATATCATCATCTTATTAAAAGGACCTGGAATTTAAAAGGATTTGGTGCTAGAGGCCACATATGAGAGAGAACATACGTCACTTATTTTTCTGAATCTGTGTTACTTCACTTAGTATAACAGTTTCTAGATCCATCCATTTACCTGCAAATTTCATGATTTCATCTTTCTTTACTGCTGAGTAAAACTCCATCGTATATATGAACCACATTTTCATTATCCACTCATCAATTGAGGGACACCTAGGTTGCTTCCATCTCTTAGCTATTGTGAAAAGAGCAGCAACAAACATGGTTGTACAAGTGTCTCTACAACAGGATGAGTCCTTTGGGTATATGCCAAGGAGTGGTATAACCAGATTATATGGTAGGTTTGTTTTTAGTTAAGAGTTCTCCACATTGTTTTCCATAGAGTCTGCACAAGTTTGGAATCCCACCAGCAGTGAATGAGCATTCCCCTTTCTCCACATCCTCGCCAGCATTTGGCATCATTTGTTCTCTTGATCCTAGACAGTCTGATTGGGGTCAGGTGATACCTTAGCGTGTTTTAAATTTTCATTTCCCTAATTACTAACTATGTTGAACACTTTTTGAGATGTTTCTTAGCCATCTTTATTTCTTCTTTTGAGAATGCTCTGTTTGGATCTTTAGCCCATCTTTTAATTTGGTCATTTGGTTTCTCGTTTCTTTGTTTTGAGTTCTTTATATATATTCTGGATGTTAAACCTCTGTCAGATGTATCACCAGGGAAGACTTTTTTCCCATTCTAGGGGTTTTCTCTTCACTTTTTTGATTTTTTCTTTTGCTCTACAGAAGCTTTTTAGTTTAATGAGGTCCCACCTACTGATTGCTGACCTTAATTCCTGGGCAACTTCGTCTGATTTAGAAAATCCTTTCCTACACGTATATCCTGTAAGTTACTGCCAGTATATTCTTCTAATAGTTTCAGGGTTTCCAGTTTCACATTGAGGCATTACAACTTTTTAAGAAATAGAAACCAGTACTAATATTCTTACTGTATAATTGCAAAAATAAAAAAGCTTTACCTTTGTCTTTAGTTAGTGTGTGTGTGTGTGTGTGTGTGTGTGTGTGTGTGTTTAAATTTTCCTAGAATCCTTTGGGTAAAGTTTGAGGTGGATTCTAGCACTAGAACCTAATCTATCCTTCCTTTGATGCCTGCTTCTTAGGCAAAACTCAGAAACAGAAAACAAAATCTATAAAGCAGTATTTCAGTGCATACTGAAAGTATTCACTGCTTCAAAGAAGTTCACTATTTGACCACCAAACCAGAGGCCCATGACTGGTTTATTGTGGCTATTTCCAAATATTGTATTAAACTGCCTTAAATCATGAGGTGATGTCAGTATGAACATAGCCTTTTTTGCAGCACTGACTCGCCTTTAAAATCTATGTGTATAACATAAATGCTATTTTAATTCCTATTTTATTTAACCATTGTAAACATTAAAGGGTGTACATACTGCCTCTTAAGTTAGAAAGCCCTTGGTTTTGAGTAATCTTGCTATACCTTGAGGGAAAAAAAAACTACACATTTTATCAAATTATAAGGCTATAATTGGAGTAAAGGGGTTGGCTCCAGAATCCAAACATAAATGAATATTGTTAAATACAAGCAGTTAAGAAGCAAAACAAAATGCCCCAGGCTATGAGATAAATGATAAACAATTTCCCTATGAGCTTCTGATTTTAAATTAAAATAGAGGTCACAGTGAACTGGTTGAAGTCAGAACTAATTTAATTTCTCTGATTGCAATGTGGGAAACATGCACTTCTGCTCATTTTCATTGTATCCAAGAAATGTTTTCAAACAAAACTGACTGTACTACATAGAATGAAGGGGACTTTAAGATGAAGACACACTGTCAAACTCTTTTCAAATGCAGGATAATTTCATTTTGTAGACTTTTTAAAACATTTACTCATTTATACATTCTATAAGAATAGAACTACAACATAACTTGCATTTAGATCTTCTACCAACTTATGTGAAATAAAATTGTAATAACATGCATAACACGGGTGCACTTACCTACATGCAGGCATAACACTCATACACATAAAATAAAAATAAAATAAAATTTCTTTAAATCTAAAAAAAATGCAATACCAAACAAAAACCATCAAATCTTAAATTTGGCACTGTATTTTAAATTATTTTCCTAAAATATTGTAGCTAGGGACAACCACAAAACATTATACATCATTGTTCCCAAAGTCTTTGTCTCTTCTTTCAACAAAGGATTATAGTATAGTTTTTTTTTTCTGAAACTGATTTTTAATTCCTATTTGAATGATTTAATGAGGCTGAGAACTATAATGGTCTTTATTAAAATGTGGCAAATTATTGGGCTGGAGAAACGGCTGACTCAGCAGTTAAGAGCACTGGCTGTTCTGGCAGAGAGCTGAGGTTCTGTTTCCAGCACCCACGTGGTGGCTAACAACTTCCATAACTCCAGTCCCAAGGGATCCAATGCCCTCTTCTGACCTCTATGGGCATTGCACAACCTGCGTGCACTTAGATACATGCAGCCAATACACATAAAATAAAATAAAAATAATAAGCAAAACATTATAATTTTTGCAAATTTCTTATAGTTGGACTGGAGATAAAGAATACATATTATCTAAAATGTGCAAACCAAAAGACTAATAATATTTCACTTAACTTCAGAATACAATATTCTTTGCTTCACCCAAAGATTTGTGTAATGTTTTACTCAGTACCCTGTTAAAACTTAGACGCCCAGACTGTTCCTCCTAATCACATACCAATGTTGATGGTCATAATAGGCCTCTAGGAACAATACAATGCAAAATTTATATGATGTTTTCAGTTCTTAAACAAAGTATCTGGTTTCCAACCACTAAAATGCTCAATGATTTTGGTTATTAAGTAAAATTAATAGTTGAAAGAGACATGTGGGTTCCTATTTAATGACTCTGGCTTCTTTTTCTTCCTCTACATTTTCTTTGCTTTAAAATTACTCTTCTTTAATTATATGGGCTATTTGATGTGCTTCTTTAAACCTCTCCTGTGTCTAATCTTCCCTTATTTTCTTTCATTTTTATATTCATATGTGTGTACGGGGGGGTGCACATGTGTGTGCAAGTGTGGTCCAGAAGACTGTTTCAGGTACCTTCTTACTCTATTGATCTATTCCAGCTAGGCTGGCTTGCCAGGCCTCCAGAGCTCACTTAGAGTTAAGGTTTGCTGAAGCATTACTTCACCTTGCCCTGTCTGATTAGATGTTATACCGTGTGCTCCAGGGGCATCCTATGAATATTCATTCTGTCGGCCTACTCTATGCTGAAATTCATTTTCTGTGTGGCAACTAAGTTTCTTTTTTAATGTATACCCAATGTTCATTAAAAGCCATCAAGACTTGCCTCCTGAGTTTATCGGTCTCCATACCCCTTGTCTGAGCTTTCTCAGCCTGTCTCCAGCATTCCACCACCAAACCATTGCACAAGGAAGCATTCTTAGTGTCCTCACTGAATGTTATGCCAACAAATGGACAGTTTCAAAGACCTAAAACTATTCTGAATGGCATTCACTTTCCATTTCTTATCTAGACACACTGAAGTGTCACAAATTGCTATGGATTCACACTATGAAAAGAATATATGCTGTGATACCCTTATTATTCCCATCGGAAATACCTACTCTCCCAGGTAATGATAGCCCTGTGAGAAAATGACCTTCACCTGTGAACTCACTTTGTAGATTGCCTTAGTCAAAGATCAGCACAGGTTTTGAAATTGTGCTTCCTTCAAAAGACATCATGATTAGGATGTAGGAAGATCTAGCTGGACACAGTGATGTATGCCTGTAAACCCACACTCAGGTGACTGGAAGGAGGGTTACCAACAGTTCAAGGACAGCCTGAGTAGTAGTGTGAAACCCTGTCACTTGGGATAGTGCCGAAGGGCCATCCTGTTTGCAGTTACTTTAGCACTACCAGGGGTTGTATACTGAATCCTCTCTCTCTCTCTCTCTCTCTCTCTCTCTCTCTCTCTCTCTCTCTCTCCCCTCTCCCCCCCCTACATTTTCCCTCTTCACTCCTACAAGTATTGGTCCCAAATGTCCTAAGGATGGGAATCTGTCTCAGAATTTGCTTCATAGCACACCTATCTACAAAGAAGTAAATGTAAGTTAGAGTTCTGCAGAGATTTAAAAATGTGAACTAAGACATTGTGGAACATCAGTATCGGTGAGGTGTATATTACTATTAAATAACTGTGTAAGTGATTATAAGAAAGCTATACTTTTTTCAATAGTAGCTTGCTAATAAGATATGCTTATTATGTCCTGATATTATTATTTTAGGCTTTAAAAAATATTACTAAGTATTGTATTCTGTTCCTAAAGAGAACAGGAAGGAAATGATGAAGGTTCCTAACTCTTGTAACTATTTTTGTTTACCTAAGAAGAAAAAAGGAGTGTATCCTTATAAACAGGCTGGTCAGAGAAATGCTGCATTATGAAGGTGCAATGAGCTTAGACTAAGACATGATGCCCCATACAGAACAAAGACACATTTCTTATTAGAACAAAATAATTATCCAGCTGACTTTGGCAGTTGCTTTTAGCAAGCTACATCAAAACTTAACCCTTATTATTTTTCCCTTATACGTTAATTATGCATATTTGTAGTTAAGCAATTAAAATTAGATACATACCTTCTTCTGAAGGAACAAACAGACTCCCTTGCAGTTCATTAGAAAAACGTCTAACAGGGAAGAAGAGATTTCCCTTGTGGCACTTGGGTTTCTCATACTGAACTGTGAGCACAAATCACTGGAGGGATCTCATCAAAATGCAGATTCTATTTCAAGAGTTCTATTGTGAAAGCAGTGATTCTGCACGGCTAACAAGCACTTGGGTGATGCTGATGCACTGGTTCACAGGTCTCACTATGAGAGACAAGATGTACAGAAACACTGGAACATGTGAGCACAGCTCAGAGGCAGAACCTTAGAAGACAGCATCTATGACACATTGTTTGGTGTGGAAAAGCACAGATGCCATTTCTGTGAAGGACAAGAGCCGCAGACACATGTAAAAATTAGCATCTTTCTTAAAGACGTCACTTAGCTGCCTGTTGTCCTTATCAAATGAGCACATCATAAAAATCTTAGCCTTAATGAGCACTAGTAGATAGCAAAAGAAAACTACTTCTGTAATGCACAAAACCTTATTTTTCATGTGGATCGCACATGCCAATAAATGTTTCTGTACGTTACTTCCTTGCTACAAGAACTAAATTTTCAGTTTGTAATTTGGATACTCAATGAAATGACCTTATGTCTTTATAACACCCTATATGTTTATGCATCACAGACAGATTCAAATATCATATCTTAAAGTATATGTGGTAGTCTTGTTTCAGATCTGGTACATCAGTCAAAATCCTTTTTGCTATGCATGTGAAATTGTCCATCTGATTTGGAGATTTTTGTCTCCGGAATCCTGTGCTTTCTGGTAGGGGCCTGAGTATCCAAAAAAAAAAAGCCAAACAGAAGTCTGAAAATTAATCTCTTGAGAGTGGAAAGTAAGAATGCCCAGAGTATCTTTTCACTCATTCCAATGAAGCCATTACTGGTCTGGTAGAGCCCCAAGTATACACAACAGCCAGATAATAGAAGAAAAAAACATATTATTAAAGTTCTTTTTATGTGGGTACAAAGCACAACAGAATCAATATTTATTGAGAGATGCTTTTGTATGTCTCTTTACATAGCCCTCACAGCCACATCTGAGGTAAGTCTTACTGTAATGGCCTGGCAGGGATAAAGATATCCTAAAGAGACACTTGGATCACTCACTTTGACCATCAGAATATTGAAACAATGGGTCTCAAGAATCTCATGATAGAAAACTTAAACCCTGGGCCAGTCAGAAGCAAAACTTTTCTCCTGAAAAGAGATCCACAGTGGGTCATGGGACCATCTCTTGACCAGAACTGCTCAGTGTGGGAAGTCCTGGTCCTCTAAATTTAAGCTCATTTGAGGACCTCAAAGGTGGACTGGCACAGGGGAAGGAGTTGCTGTATCTCTTTGTGCCTCTTCCTAATGTGGCCATAGTGAATAAATCTCCTCTTTCTGTTTTTCATTTTTAACTTGGATGTTTAATTGATTCACTGAGGTTGGGTGGTAAACCCTGGCTTGTTGGGTCACAGGCTCAGACCCTAAGTTCCAGAATATTACTAACTTATTTAAAAATGAAACAAAATGTGCTCGATAATCTGGCCTTGTTTTTGAATGAGAGTGCTCTATTTTCAACTGAAAATTTATACAAAAGTCATCTTAATAGTTCTCAACTATAGATACGCAATGAGATCACCCAAAGAACTTTGTTTAAAAAAACAATAAAAAAAGAAGTTCCAGATTCTACTTTGTAGAGGTTCTAATACAGGTTCTAATTTAAATTGTTTGTGGTTTGATCTTTATAACCAGGGTCAGTTCCTCTGTTAATGCTAATTTGTTCCAAACCCAAAAACCACTACATCTATTCAATTCTAGCTAGTCCATTTTAAGCAGATAAGCTCATCTTCTATGAGGAGAATGGAAATTATTGGATGGTCAGTGCCTTAACTCGTCACCACATGCCTCTACCACAAGCTTTCTCTGGATCAACACTGCATCAGATTCATTCTTTCACCCTCCTGTACTACGTCTTCCCTGCTCTCTACTATATCTAATACCAGTCCTTTCCATTCGACATAGCCTCTCACCCCATTTTCCTTCTGCTGAAATTGTCTTGAACACACTGCCATCTCTTTAGCTCCTATTTTCAATTCTCTCTGCAACCGCATATTAAGATTTTAAAATGCTTTCCTCCTATTTTTATTTTAGTTTTTACTTATTTGATTTTATTTTTTGAAACAGGATATCTAAGACTGGCCTCAAATCTGTTATGTAGCGAAGGATAACCTTGAACTCCTGATCTTCTAGTCTCTACCTCCTAAATGTGGGGATTACGGGTATGCATCACTGTGACCAGTTTATGTGGTGCTGTGGATAGGACCCAAGGCCCTGTGCATATTGGGATACATCTTGGACTCTCTCCCATTGTTTTATTTTTACAAACAAAAGCAAAAGTTCTTTGTTACCTGTATATTTTTGCCTATTCTATGAGCATCGTAGCCAAATTTTTTCTCTATCCAGAATGAATGACATTTTCTCCCGTTCATGTGGCATTCATGATTTTGGTGAAAGTAGATATACTGGGTGTCAAGGATAGAAGCCAGAATGAGACATGAGGTTAGTTTCCATCTCTGCAACACTGTGTTTTTCTGGATTTTCAGCATAGATGAAAATGGCCCTCTTAGTCACGTCACAGGGTTCTTGTCTCTTAGATGTTGATATGCCTCAGGCTCTCTTCAGGGCCCTTTACTTTTTCTCATGCTACACAAAGTGTAAATTTGCAGCCACATGAACAACATTATGGGCTAAAATATCAAATCATGATGCTGCTTTGGATCACTCTTGGAATACGGATTCACACAACCTATTCTACATGATCCATTGCCACAAACTTCTGAATTTAATATCTCCAAGAATGATGTCAGACTCCTCCCAGCAAATCTTTCTTATCACCAACTGTTTCTAACAGCACTGAATGGTGGCAGGAGTCGTTTATCCCAGAAATGTAAATGCATTCCTGAAGCGTCTCCCTTCAAACAGCACCCTTTATTCTTCTTTCTCCATTATGCCCTATGACATCATTCAGAGACCCTTCGTCTGATTGTGTTATTCAGGGCGTTCATTCCTGTTCCCACTCTTCCCTCTGTCTGCACATTTGTTCTCTGCACTTCAGCCTACAGGCAGGAGCCATGAAGAGCACAGCAAAAGGCAAACTGTAAAACATTATTATTATTTTTTTTTTAAGCAGAACCCTTCAACAGTCCCACATTTTGCTTGGAATAAAATTCAAATGCACTGGTTCTTAAACAACAAAACAAAAACCTTTCATGGGCTAACCATTGCTTTAATTTTTAGTTTCATCTCATATGAGTTTCTCCTTCATATAAAAAGAACACTGAAATTCATTAATAAATTTCCTTGAATTCATTATGTTGAACAGCTTCTATGGCACGGCACTAGTGTTTTGTTTGTTTTGTTTTGTTTTGTTTTTCCTGACTTTCTTTCCCATCTTCTCTCCCCTTCTGGGCAATGCTTCTGTCCTTATTCAAGTGTTAGTCTAAAAATAGATGCTCAGATTTTGGACCCAACCTAATCTGAAGAAGGACATTTGGTGAACCTCTCTAATTTGCAATCATGTCTCTTTAAATCGAGATGATAGAAATGTGTATCTCATAGAACTTTGCAGATGTTAAATGAGGTGATCCAGTTGGTGCACTGCCTGGTATATATTGTTGGTAACTGGTTCAGTGCTCCTGGAAAGGCTTCACTGTCTAGAAATGACCTCTACTGCTGTAGTCATTGTTCCCAAAATGTGGAATGAGTCTTGTTTTATTGTTCCGTGCCTTCTACTATGGTGAAGCTTCTAACGGTCAAGATGACATCTGTTTTATTTTCTACTGAGTGTCTTGACATTGGACAAAGGGATGACTCTTTAATAACACCAGTTAAACATTTAGAGCATTGAAAGAAATATGGACTTCAGGATTTAAAACACTCCTTACCAACTGCATAAAGCCTGCATTTTCCAAAGCACCACACTGGATAGTACATGTGCATGAGCAACTATATATGTCAATTCTGGAAAAATCTGATATTAAGTTCATTGTTTATCAATGTGAGTTGAGCTTCAAATTGGAGATAATTTATGGTACAAACATTTTATTAAATATAAAGTGTAAATGGCTGCACATTTACTTACAAATATTTTTCAATTTACTTCCTTTTTATTGAATTTTCATGATTTTCATACAATATGGTTTGATGGCATTTACAGGCTCTCCCCGCTCCACTCCTCACATCACTGACCATGCCCCATTTAAAGAATTTTATGTATAATATGGCCTATAGAGTAAGATTTCTTTCCTCCAATGTCCTTCAGTGCGGATCCCAATATTTTTAGATATTAAGTAAGCAACTAAAAAGAAGCACCAAATTTAGCTTGAAGAAAGAATTATGATTTATTTTGAGATACTAAAGTCAGGTCAGTAATTTCAACAATGAACAGTACTTCACAGTTTATTTTACAAAAGCCACATGAAAGCTGAAGAATCCCACTAAGTGTACTGGTAAAAGAATATGTATTTTACTTCCAAATCAACTTTAAACATAAGGTAGATCATCTTTCTGAATCTGCCATCCAAATCCACTTCCAAAGAGCAGTCCAGAGGTAGGCCAAGAGCACATAAGCTTTTGTAGCGTGGAGACTGGTAAAACTGAATTACCAGGGGAAAGGTTTAGATGAGGAACTTTCCATGTTCAAACGCTGTGAAGGATAAAGGTTTGAAAAACACATAGTTTGTCCTTTTCTAAGATGAAGAACAGAATAATATGTGCCCAACCAGTAAATTGATCCTCTAAGAAAGAAAATAAGCTACATGTCTTTTAGAAGGCAATTTGGAAAAATGTTTGTATAGTTTGACCCAGTAATCCTTCCTCTGGAAATTCACTTTAAAAAATATTTTGAGAGAAGGAAAAAGCCAAATGCATTAAGATGTCTACTGTAGTATTTCTCAAAATATAAGAGAAAAAAACCTTCCTAGACTCCAAATGTGGAAAGATACAGCATGCTATTCAGGCATGTGCAACACTTGAAATAAAATGATAACTTACAACACAGACATTTTTCAAGTTGGTTTATAATAACAATACAAGCACAATTTATGCATTGATTTCAATTTTATGGAAATTACATATCTACATAAATAATAAGTAAAAAGAAATGCAAGTAAGTGGTGATTTATGAGGCTTTCATAACAGTGAATACTCACTTCTAATGAATTCTGTTAATATGTACATCTGTTATGTCTATTAAAACTAAAATATTATCCATTAATGTTGATTAATATTATCTTCTTTAAAAAATCGCATCCAAATCTGGCCTTTAGCAGACGGAACCTGAGTTTATAAAGTACACTGCATACTTTGTACAATATAAAAGCAATATATGGAACTATGCCTTCCTATTTTTTCATTTTGAGACAGAAGGCAGAAGTAAGCATCAAATCTCTTAGAACTAGAGTTATAGGAAGTAGTGAGTCACTTCTCAGAAGCTAGGAACCAAAACCCAGGTTCTCTGCAAGAATAGCAGCTGCTCTTAATTACCCAGTCATCTCCACAGCCTTCAGTTATTGAGTTCTTTTTAAAAAAATATTTTATTTGCTATTTTTATTTTATGTGTATGAGTGTATTGCCTATGTATATGTAAGTACACCCATGTAATGCAATGCCTACAAGGGTCAGAAGAAGGCATCTGGTCCATAGGAACTATAGTTATGGACAGTTGTTAGCTATCACGTGGAACTGAACCAGGATCCTCTGCAAAAGCAGTCAGTGCTCTTAACTGCTGAGCCATCTCTCCAGCCCCAGTATTGAATTCTTTAGTCATATTTTTATAGGAATAAAAAAGAATTTTATTTGTTGGTTTTGTAACCACTTTAAAAATGTAGGATGTCAGGTAAAAGAAGATCTGTTCTTACAGTCTTTCACCTAATGATTTTTATATATGCGTTAGCTGAATCACTTTACAAAGAACCCACTGATGTGGAAGAAAGCGAAATTCCAGGATAAGGGACTCTGAACCAGCACCCAGCTCTTCCCTTACTAAACTGTGTGAGGGTAAGCAAGTTACTCAATATCTATGTACTTTAAATTTTCCATCCAAACTGTGAGCAATGCATGGATTTACAGACGGAAAACATTTTAAATAACACGTGCCATGTAGTCATGTAATGTTTGCTGCTTGTATAATCACCATTCAAATTTTTTAGAGCTACGATTTATGCCTTTTTAGATATAACATACTTTAAAATTGAGAGCAACAAATAAAGTTTAAGTTGTTTGCTTAAAAGAAAGTACTAGAAGTATATATGAAGGAATTTCAACGTTGAGCAGTTTTCTTAGTTCAGTATGAATTTCTTTACAAATAAAACAGAATGTGTACCTACATTGCAAGTTTCATTTAGTATAGAATGAGAGACACAATAGAATTCAAGGCAATGTTACAAATTAATTACAACCTAAATTTGATACAGTCTGGCAGACTGGTGACAAATAATACATTTTTTTCTTTGGTCTTTTTGAGAGAGGATCTCCTTTTAGCCCCAGCTGGCCTAACACTCACTATGTAGACCAGGTTGCTCTCAATCTCACAGAGATCTACCTGCCTCTGCCTCTGGAGTTCTGGGACTAAAGGCATACACAACCACACCTGGCTTGACAAATAATACTTTTAAAAAGTAGACACAGTGGCACACAATGTTTCTCCGGGGCAAATGAACTTAATTTATAAAATGTAACCTTCACATTCACATAGACAGAACTGGTAAAAGAAAGGAGCCATGGGCTCCTCCCAAGTCCATGTAACCCCTGAGGAACAGATCCTCAAACTGCCTTGAGAGTAAAAAGAAATTTGTTTATCTGGGCCAACTGTATGGTCTTAAACACCCAAAAGGAAAGTATAATCAAAGATTAAAGGGATCAATATAATTTTTAAGAGTCCATAGGAATACCTAAAGGCTACATAACAAGAAACAATGCCAGGCAGGAGATACCTTCCTTTGAGTTGTTGGCCAGGGTGGCCCAAAAGACTCCCAGACAGTAACGGAGCATAGAACTGGGAAAATGAACAGCAGACTCCAATCTTATCTAAAGGAATATTAATGATGGATTGCTGCTAGATGAGGAACAACTGATCTTCCTAAAACACAGCTGACTAGATTCAGCAGATGGACAAGCACTGGGGAACGGCTGGGGGCACTGACAACACAGTGGACAGTATCAGGGCTAACAGAGTATATGGGCTCCAGTGAGGTGAAGGGGGGGGGTAATGGGAGGGTGCCACTTGGGAAGTGGGTATATAGATGAATAAGATTGTTTGGGATGATCTGTATGATATACACACACCAAAAAAAGTCAACCAATAAAAACATGAGTTATATTTGAGGAGGAAACAGAAAAATTTGCTTCATGTTAATTAGTAGAAGTGATAAACTTTACCATTGAAATCTACCTGATGACTTTATATCCATACTCAGGTGCCAAGGTTCCGAGTGTAATGGGCTGTGACTAGTAATAACCAGATACACAGAGATTAGAGACGCATGTGCAAACATCTAAGTGTTAGTAGCATTAAAAATGAGTTTCTGTGGGAAAGAGTATATTTTAAAATGAAATGGAGTTTTTTTAAAGGTTAAAAACTCACTCAATTTTATGTCTTACAGGGTTTATCCTTAGTTCAATATTGTATAACTGTATTAATTCCATTGTGAACCTGAAAATTTACAGCCACTTTTGAAAGAGATATATCTTTGCTCTGGAAATTTTTATTGAATATGTTAAAGCTGTAATGAAATGCTTCTTCTAATCATGTGGTTATTAAATAAATTAAAAAAGAAAAAAAATGTAACCTTCACAGGCCAAATATTGTAAGTTGTTATTATCTTTTACATGGTCAGTGTGCTCTGACAACAGAATGCAGATATCTTTGCACAATACGGTCAAAGCTCCTGTAAGGCAGACACGAAGGACTATGTTCATCACAGAAAACAATCAACCTCCAAAGCTCAATGGTCCTTGGAGTCGGGAGCAACTCAAACTCTCAGAAGCAAGAATGCCCTCGTTACTGATCTTCTGTGAAGAAAAATATCCACGATTTTTGTTATCTTCCAGAGAGCACAGGTTTAATTTGAGGCAGTGTGTGAAATATTCAAGATTACTGTGGGAAGGTGTTAAATTGGAAGAGATAAAAATAGACATACCTTATGCAGAACATAATCTGAAAGAAGGATGGTCAGACACAAAATTTCATTCAATACATTCATTCAAAAACTTCCTGTTTAAAAATTCTCAATGAGCAACTAAGAGTAAGCAGAATAAATTGAAATGTTTCTGATAAAGCTGCTTAGGGAATAAGGCTTGCCAGTAAGGGTAGTAATTTCTTACAACAAGGATTCTTATCACCGTATCTGATCTTTTCATAGTGATATTACACTTTCAAGCACTTTGATCCTCTGGACTCAAAGATTCCTAAAACAAATGTATGCTCCTAAAGGTATAACTGAATTTAAGCACACAAAAAGGCAAAGAATAATATACTTACTACTAAAGCAATAACTCAATACAACTGTAAAAATATGAAACCACAATGCAATCTAATCATGCTTCAACTGAATACAAATGTAGACAGCTTTTGTTGGTTTCTGGATTTCAGCTGATCATCAGCGAAAAATCCACTGAAACTGTCTTAAAGTTGGACAAAGTTCCATCATCTGAAGATATTTGATGTCTGGAACCAGCATTAAAAAGCACATGCATATACAGAAACTCATCAACATAAGTGATTAAAAATACATAAATCCTTACAGAGAGCTAAGCATCCTAAGTGTGTTATTTTCTTCATTCAATCTATAAAGCAGCTCTATGAGACCAGGAATTACATCTACATTTTATAAATAAGGGCATGGGTTGTCATAAACATATTTCTGTACTGCTTACATATAGGTTGAATTGGCTAGAGGTGAAAACGAGGTTCAAGTGTAACCGAAGGAGTCCATAGTTTCTAACTCTAACAAGGGATATTATATACATACATACATACATACACACATACATACATACATACATATATTATAAATAATTTTATTTTCACTGATATAGTATTCAACTTTCACAAGAAGTTATTTAAATAACTAACTTTGGTATGAAGATCAACAAAAGCAAATAAATTTAGAAATACCAATCTTCAACAGTTGCAGTCCCTCTGGGATAATATAATCAAACGGTCACTTAAAATTACTAGCATAAAATATATTTGTAAACAATATTCTAGGAACAAAGTCCTTAAGGATATTTCAGGAAATAATTGTTAAGGATTACAAAATTACCAAGAAAGGTAGTTCCATTGGTTACAGTCTAAAATTCTGCTCAATATAAGTGTCTATATCTCTGCATAAAAATTCCTTCAAACAGCATGCTATGTGAAATATAAACCAGTGTAAAGTCATCATAAATGGTGTTATTCAAATTTTGGCTGCAAGAGTTTTAAATATAGCAAAGTCTCAGATTTCCAATTTTTTTTATATATATATATGATTTCCTAAATGTTAGATGATCTCCTTTCATTGTTTCTCCTGCGTGAAGTATCATGTTAACTGCACAGCTCTTTTCCCACAGTTGTCTTGGCAAGGCAAACAGCAACATGCACAGATTCAGTGTCTATGTGGTTAGCCAAGGTGGTGAGATGACACAATTATGAGTTTTGGGCTTGCTTTGTCCTTTGTCATCGTGGTTCTCAAACAAATACTACCAGTCTCTGAACATGTGATTCTGGTCTTCCAAGCTGTAACAGAGGCACGGAAGCTGATTTAATGATGCCTGACAGAAAGAATTTAGATTAAGTCCCTGATATCTGGAATCAGAAAAATAAAGCAGTTTTAAACGCACTAGCCCCCATAAGTCTGTCACCAACTACAGAACATGCCTGTGCATAGGTGTACGTGTGCAGTCACACACTTTTTAGATATAAACTTAAGATACATTAGTCATTAAATATGAATATAATTAAACAGCAGGACTAAGGGACAAGAGAAAATTTGTGGGAAGATGATAAATTATAAATCTAGTATCTAATAGAATGTGGCAGCAATAGAACCCTACAGCTCAAGCCAAATTTTTCTCTCCATGTTTCCTTAAGGAAGGATTTGAGTGTAAGGGTGGTAGTCATCAAATACTCACCACCTATGTCTTTTGGTGTCTACATTGTACAATGCAAAGGAATTACACCCTCAGATGTCTTCAGGCTAGTTCTGCACCTTTATTCCAGTCAAATTACCAAGTTGATTCTGGTCACCTTTTTCATGCCTATCACTGTTCAATAGACAATTATGTTGGCCACTTTTTTCCAAAAGACATTGTAGATGTTTTCACCATTTCACACTCAAGTAAAACTACATCATATTTCTCCTAAACCATAGCAAATGTTTCTAACAGGACTCTGACACCTGAGGCCAACCTTTCACAATCTAGGTTCCATCTGGAACCACCGTGACCTTTCCAATGACAGACAATCCCACATCTCTTTCCAGACACCGTGGCTCCAGTATAATGTTCCAGAAATCATGCAAACATATTTAATATGGCTGTTACCGTCTTTTACTTTCCCCAAGCCTGTGGAGTTTCTTGGTATTCCTTCAGAATATCAGACACCTCTCCTACTTAGAGTTTTGATAGGGGTCCTTCAGGCTGGAATAGTATGCCCTGGTTTCTTCATGTAATTTAGGTCTCTGATGAATTCATATTTCATTTAAATAGGAACTAGTTCTCATTTTCCTTTATCTTCTTATCTTTGTTATAATTAATTTTATTTCTAATTGTATGTGAGAGAGAGACAGAGACAGAGCCAGAGACAGAAGGAGACAGAGAGTACAGGTGGCCTTGGAGTCCAGAAGCACCAGATTCCTCAGGAATTCCCAATACAGGTTGTTATGAGCTGCTAACAAAGGTGTAGGGAATCAATCTTGGGTCCTCTAAAAGAACAGTACATGCTTTTAACTGCTGAGCCAGTTCTCAGCTCCTATCTTCTCATCTTAATATATTCTTTAAGGTACTTATTACCAAATAATGTGTGCATATAAATAAATATCAATTGTCGTCTATGTCACCCCACAGAATGTGTCCTTTATGAGAACAGCCATTTATAGATTTTGATGTCCTTTGATTAAAATCATGAACTATAAAGAAGGAATGCATTCTCCAGGCACTGCTTCTACGCACTCTGCACCATGCCTATGGGTACTGCACTATTGGTCCATTCTGACCCAGCCAAGAAGCTTGTTCTTTTTCCTCCTGCTACCCTGCTGAATACCACTGAGATAGTATTTGTATTTATTCTTGTAAGAAGTTAACTCTCCTCGGGGGCTGGAGAGATGGCTCAACAGTTAAGAACACTGGTTGCTCTTGCAGAAGACCAGGGCTCCAACCCCAACAACCACATGGAAGCTAACAACCATCCATAATTCCAGTTCCAGTGGATGTGACACCTCCTCGGGCCTCTGAGGGCACTCCATGACATGGATACACCTGCACATATGCAGGCAATACACTTTCACAAATAAAATAAAAATAAATAAATCCAAAAAAAAGAAGTTAACCCTTCTTCCTTTCACAGTCAGTCAAGGTCCCTTGTTAACTCTACATTTCCCATCAAATCACTACAATCATTTTTCGGCTCACAATTACCTTTTGATTGCTCAAAGGTCATTGATAGGTACATACCCCTTTGACTCTGAATGAAAATTTTTAATTTTTCTATTGAAGACATTTTTGACACGTTACATAATATACTGTTCTTTGTTTCTATAACTTTCTCATTCCCTTCCTACCGTGGACTACTGCTTCTCAGTCTCACTGAAGGACCTCCGCTTCAACACCAATCCACCAAAAACCTGAAGCTTCCTAAAAGTCTACTTATGTGTGTTACATTGCTCACAAAAGACATCTCACTGATCTGCCTTTGACTCCTCATTACTAACTCTTCCAATCTTAGGCCCTTGAGAAACAGAGCCAGATTCTACTTCTTATTGGATTACTAGTTTTAAGCTGTGTACAAAGGGAACACAAGTGAATGCATGCTGAATGAATAATGATGACTTCTAACCCCCCTCCCTAGTGTCCAGAGATACAGCTTTACTCAACCCTAAGGCACGCTTGCTTGACTCACAGAATACCTTCGAACATTTAGATTACAACATGTTCAAAACTTAAGTCACCTATTTCCCCATTCCCTTTCACTGGCCCTTAAACTTAATCCCTAATAAACCCCTTATTCTTTATTCTACATATTAATAAATGAAACTCATACTTGCCAAGCATTTGGGAATTGCTTCTCCATAACCATGCATGTGCAGTTTTAAACTTCTGTAAGCTTCTTCTAGTTCCCTCTCCAGCAATACTCCCTCAGTTAACGTGTCTCAGTTATGTCAATTCATGTCTTATGACTTCTTCTTACAATTACACCAGTGACTTCTTTTTATTAATATTTTATTTATATTTTTTATTTTATGTATATGAGTATATTATCTGCATGTATGTAAGTGCATACGTGTTGTGTAATACCCATGGAGGTCAGAAGGGGGGCATAGGATCCCAGGGAACTGAAGTTGCAGATGGTCTTTAGCCACCATGTGGGTGCTGGGATTTGAACCCGGGTCCTCTGCAAAAGCAGCAGGTGCCCTTAAACTGCTGAGTCATCTCTCTAACCCATCCAGTGACTTCTTAATTGTTCTCCTTATCTCCAGCTTTGTTAAAAGACTTTTGTGTTTTTTAAGGTGAACATAACCATGTCTTATTACTTTCTGGAGAATCTGTGGAGACCTGCCTATACGTTTCTAAAATGCTCAGAGATCAGTTTCCCAGTATGTCATATGATGCCCCACAGGCTGAGGGCCTTATCTCTTCTTTAGACATCTTCCCTGACTCTTCACTCTAGTGGTTCTCCCACTTACAGTCCTCTACATCAAAAGCCCTGACTTAGTGCTTACACTTGTCCCCCTGCTCGATGCAGCCTCTCCTCTTCAATACTGCTGATGCTTTTATTGAAGACTCACTCAACCAGCCTTTCCTCCAAGCCTTCTCTTCTTACTGCTCTCATCCAGCCTTTTGTGCATCTCTTTCATTGCACATCTCTCACAAGATCACAGCATGAGCCTGATGAAGCAGGAGCATAACTACTCTAGTTGACAGCTGTATAGAAAGCTTAGATGTCTTGTGTTTGGAAAGTACATTTCAAAGACTTCTTAAAAATAAACATATTTGTGATGGTTCCACAGTTAACAGCACTGGCTGCTCTTGCAGAGGTCCTCAGTTCAGTTCCCAGCACCCACATGGAGGCTAACAGTCATCCATAACTCCAGTTCCAGGGATCTGACACCCTCTTCTGACCTCCATGGGCATTGCACACACAGGTGCAGTTGCACATCCATAGGCAAAGCACTCATATACATAAAAATAAATAAACCAAAAACTTTAAAAACAAATTTGTATTTTTTTTCTTTAGGTTTCTCTACTCAAGTTGTCCCTCAACAGCAATAATGTTCATCTCATTTCCAGTTAACTGCACATAGTACACACTCCATCTTTTTCATTCACTCTTTAGCACATATATATGCATATACATATACATACAGATATATACACACTGACACATATGTATATGTATGTACACACCTGTTTACTACATAAATTAAGTATATCTAAACTTCATATTCTGGAAGGTAAGTCAAAAAGTTCATGGTCTAATGAGAAAATGATCTACCTTGATTCTTAAATAAGTACACCTCAGCTAAAGGATGCTTTATCAAATATATACCAATATGATTCCAGTGCATGATCAATTGTTTCCTCCCTTATATATGAACTCTGCCCACGCTGGTGAGCTGTAACTACCAATTCACTGACTACTTCTGAGGGCATCTTACCTAAGTACTTTATTTTAAATGTGAATGTGACAATAAAAGGCAGACAGTGAAAATATATCAGAGGATAAACACTACAGAAAAAGGAAGAGAAGGAATTTCCAGAACTAAAGGGATACCAATAGGAAATAACATTCCATTAAGGAGCTGAATGATGATTAAGCCTCCAAAAAGTCCAGACCAGAGTCAATAAGAGAGCAACAGAAGAGCTGCTAGGTGGTGGCTAGATTCTAATACATTCTTATTTGTCATCATGAGGATATAATCCTCTTGGAATACATTTTATGTTGAACACTTGTAATAACACTTTCATTGACATGAAATAATTGGAATGCTTTTGTAATATTTCATTCCTGTGTTGTCAGGCACTCCACATTAACAGCCAGTTTTGAAGTATATAAATTCATTTACCAGTCTGTTAGTCTATTGAATTTATTTTAAAGGGAAGAGAGAGGAGGAGAAAGAAAGGGAGAGAAGAAGTGAGGGGGAGGTAATAGATGGGCTGAGGGGTGAAAGGAGGGGCAAGGAGGGGAAGGGATTGGTGAGGATGACAGTGAGGAAAGGTGCCGTAACGCTTAGTGACCTCATTCTGACTGTAATAAGCATATAGAAAAATAATGTGAGCTGAGCTAAAGTCAGGAAGTAAAAGTCCTCTCCCAAAGGGAACTTCTTTAGGATTGGAACTGCTTATTTATGAACAGAGAATGGACTCGGAAACAGATTGTCCAGATTTGAATCTTAGGTGTAGCACATATTATCTCTATTAACTCAGGCAGTTTGTTCCTTTCTTATTACTCAGTTCCCTGACGAATAAAATGGAAGTTACTTTGGTACTTATCACAGTGGACCATTGTGAAGCATTTCCAAGACACCTAGAACAAAGCATCATACACAGTAAACATGTATAACTCTATGGGTTAATAAAAAAAAAAACAAAAAAACATGCATTTGCAGATAACAAACACAAAGGCGCGAGGTCCGGGGCGGGGAACATCTTAAATCTAGTGGCCACTGCAAAGGAGAGTTTTAGTTCCCACATATTACGTAGCACAAAGATCAGAATCAAAAACCTGACATTTTCTCAACTTCACACATACTGCTAAACATAACAGCTTCACATCCTTCCAAACATTTTTCTAAATCCAAATCATATAAAAATCCTGGAGTTCTTGATGTTGCAATTCCTAAATAATGACCGGATATCATAAACACTGTGACTCCTATACCCAAACCTCTACCATCCAAGCATAGCCAATTCTGTAAATTTAACCTCTGGAGCATTTCTAAGTCAGATGAATTATTTGCATATTCATTAGGGCTACTTTTTAATAATATTTTAAACAATCTGATCCAATTTTTATTAAGAGTTCAGAGTTTGGAGATATAACAGGTTCTGACCTCAACTATTATTTACTAGTAAAGGAGCATGGATTTAATCTTTCTTTGTCTCATTCTCTTCATATGTCAAGTAACGATAGCAACAGGTACCATAGGTATGTACATGTGTATGTATATATGCATGCATATGGACACATGTACATGCATATGTCTATGCCCAACTGTACATTCATAAAAAGTAAGCACTACGTAAGTATTCACTGTTACCAGCATCATTACTGCTTTAATGATGAAAGCTCAATAATTACATTCAGAAATTACAGTCTACTCTCAAACAGTCAATATAATATACAGCCTGTGAAAATTGATTTATTTAAAATTCCCTCCATAAAATAAAAATTTTTAAATCGGGATAATGTTTTAAAGTACTGCATTATAACAATTTAGCAAAAAAGCCAATCAAATGTTTCAAAAATATTTAATGAGAAGACTGTTTTAGCATTGATGGTGCTTCCTGTCAATCATTTTTAAAATGATATGGAAACACCACTTTAAAATTATGTAAGTTGATGATTTCACCAAGCATAACACATTTGCTATAGGGAGGTCACTAAAGGAAACAGAAAATGGCAATTCCTCCCCAATAGTTCTCAATTCTAGTCTCATACAAGTAGTTTAATATTCAAGGGAATGGCTTCCTAGCTACCTGAATAAAACCATGCATCTTTTTATCACCAGGCATTCAAATGTAAGAAAGCAAGCAGCCACCAATGTTAACCTACCTGATGGGAGAAGTTCATCTCCCCTTAAGAGATCTGCTATGCACATAAAATATCAAGAATTCATAATTTGGCATTTTCTTTATACAATAGTAATCTTCTTTTGATTGAATAATGAAAATGTTTTACTTTTCATTTAATTCACAAAGATAAACTTGGGGGCAACTAGTGCTGAAATAAGAATGCAACAGTTGAGAGTCCCCCTCATTTTTATTTATATGGAACAAATTTTGAGAGGGTAGCTGATTAAATCAGTTAAAAAAAATACAGTAATAGCTAAAAGCTCATTAGTAAGGGCTCTCCTTGTTAGGTGTAATTTACATAGTGAAAAGAAGGAAATGAACCATTAAAAGGTTATTCAGTGGATCAGAGTATAGAGCAGGTGAGTTTTCTCACAGCTAATTTTAAATTACTAAAGAATCTACACATGTGCTGCAAGATAAATAAAGAGGTGTGCTTCCTGAGAAAATGGTCCCTCCTAATGCCAGATCTGGTCCTGGTAGGCAGCATCAGAGAAACTCAAAGACTTCCGCACCTTAATCCAGAAACCTGTGACTATGTCACCTCTATAGCAAAAGGGACTTTGCAGATATAATTAAGTTAAAGATTTTAAGACATGAAGACTACCTTGAATTATGGGGGGAATCTCAATTTAATTACAATAATTAATAAGAATCAGGGAGGAGATTCAGAGTAGAAAAAAGAATCTAAAATGAATCTAAAAAGAATCTATTCTGATGGTTTTAAAGACAAAGGAAGGGGACGTGGAGTTAAAGAACAAAAGTAGCCTCTCAAAGCAGGAAAAGTCAGTAAAACAGGCTCATCCCATGTGTTCTTTCTGAACACATGCACATTGACTTGAGCCAGGAAAGACTTGTTTCATATTTTCAACCTTAGAATTGTAAGATAATATATGAAATTTGCTTCAAACTTGCTATTACTTAGTTATAACTACTAAAAAACTGATCCACCAGTTGGTTTTGGGTTTGTTTTTTTTTTTTCTTTTCTTTTTTTTTTTTTTTTTTAGACAGGGTCTCCCTGTAGCCCCATGTGTCCTGGAACTCACTATGTAGACCAGGCTGGCCACGAACTCACAGAGCTCTGCCTGCCTCTGCCTCCGGAGTGCTGGGATTAAAGGCGTGTGCCACCATGCCTGGCATGATAAACCAGTTTTATAAAAGTAATGTAACCACCATCTTCATACATGCATGTGCACACACACACACACACACACACACTTCTTTTAATGCGAGGTAGGTATGTCTGCCTTTATTGTTACACAAATTTTATTTTCATATATTTAACAAAGTAGCTCATATCTTTTTTTTTTTTCCTTTTGGGTGTTTAAGGCCATACAGTTGAACCAGATAAATCGATTTATTTTTACTCTTAAGGTCGTTTGAGGATCTGTTCCTCAGGGGTCACATGGGCTTGGGAGGAGCCCCTGGCTCCTTTCTTTTACCAGTTCCACAGACTCAGAAAAAAAATGACATATGTTCTCCCTCATATGTGGATCCTAGAACCAGACTCTGATAAATAAGTATGCAACCAGATAACTACAGGAACCTGGGTAATGGAAAGGAAACATGGAGGTAAAGGAAAAGAAAGAACCTGAAAGAGAACAGTAGGAAACAGGCCTTAATAGGGGACATATGGATAAAAAATGGGTTAGTTTAAGGGAGGGGAGAGGAAAGGGTATACAAGGAACCTAGGGAACAAAGGGAAAGAAGGAGCTCAAGAGAGGTAGGACCATAGGAGAAGGGGATTAGTAAGGGAGAAAGGGGGAAATGGGAGCACCTTAAGTAGGAAAACCATGATGGAGGGGTGAGACAATGCAAGAGATAAACAATGCCTAGCTACTTTTGAAAACCAGAGAGACCCATATTACTCCTACAACTTACTGACAAATTATACATAAGAGATCAAGAAATATATGTCTAGGTAAGGTTTATCTGAGAACAACTGGTC
>NW_008335287.1:4537017-4545625 GCF_000622305.1 Nannospalax galili | reverse complement strand
ACCAAATGTAACTATGTCATTATACATAGCTGTCAATTGTTTCATTGCAAATTAGCACTAGCACCCAATATAAAAACGAAGATACCTTTCTCAATGTTATCACTTTGCACAAGAAAACTTTCATTATGGAAATGTGCTTAATGTGAAATATCAAGATGAGAGTCTATACACCGGTAGTTTGTCCTTCACTTGCTGAAGATGAGACTGAATTACCAAATGATGTTTTACAGACTCTCCTCAGGGTCCTTACTTCACACCTTTAATACCTAAGCATCCATCTACCTGTACTCTTCTCCATCTTAAGCCCAAGGCTGGAAAACAAAGTGGTTGATAAAGCAGGCTTCAAGCTCCTGTTGCTGTGATACAAATCCTTAGTCCTACATCCACTAGTTGGGTAAATTTGGACATGTTATTTTCATAGTATCTTAATACAATGAGAATAAAAGATGGATATTTTTGTGGTGTACGCATGACAAAGCATATAAACTACTTATACAATCAAAAGTGCAATTCTTGGGGCTGGAGAGATGGATCAGCAGTTGAGAGCACTGGCTGCTCTTGCAGAGGACCCGAGTTCATTTCCCAGCACCTACATGGCAGCTCGCAACCCTCCACAACTCCAGTTCTAGGGGATCCAATGCCTTCTTCTGCCCTCCCCAGGAACTTCATTACACAGGCACACTTACACACATGTTGGCAATACACTCATACACATAAAATGAAAACAATAAAATAATGAAGTGTGGTGCTTATTGTTAAACATCTTTTTCAATATCATATAATATGTAGCACAAATTCTGACTCAAGTTCGACAAATATAACACTTTGATTTTAGATATGAACCTTGATCACAGAAAATCATATGTAAATGTTTGTAGACTTAAATAATTTTTATTATTTTTAGTTTATGAGTGTATTGCCTGTATGTGTGTAAGTGCACCCCTGTCATGCAATGCCCAAGGAAGTCTGAAGGCATCAGAATCACCAGAGGGCACTGGAGTTTTAGATGGTTGTTAGCCACCATGTGGGTGCTGGGAATGGAAACTGGGTCCTCTGCAAGAGCAGTCAGTATTAACCATTGAGCCATCTCTCCAGGACCTAGAATTTTAATTAAGTTTACTGGATCTCTAATTCCACATTGCTAGTGTGTATCCACAGAGCTGCACACTATAAATTTTCTGCATCCATTGGACCAGCTCTTTAGAGCCATTCTATTGCACTATGATTAATAACATCAAAACTCTGAGCTACTCATGAATGGCTTTGTCCTTTCATAGGAAGTTTGTCTATAGCAAGTATTGTTTAGACAAATCATTAGCTCTAGAAGGACATATGGTTTCTAATATCTCAAATGAACATAAAAATTTTTTAGCCATTCTTGAAATACATGCCAGCCATAAAGTAGAAAGATTTTCTTCTCTTTTTTGTTCTTTTATTGTCTTCTTCGTTTGGGGGTTTTGGTGATTGACATTGAAGAGAGACTCATATTTTAAAGATTTCTGAATCCTAGATATTAATTGTTTAAGACATTTTAAGAAAGGACATACATTTTTAAGTCTCCTTTTATAAAGCTTTTATGAGAGGCTTTTCTATTGACTGGAGTGTGTTATATTATTAGGGAATTAATGTATATGACCTATCTTGAATGAATTATTAATTTTATTGCACAGTATGCATCTTTGTAATGCTATCTTGGGGATGACTTTCTTCATAATAATAAGTATTAACATTAAATGTGAGCTAATAGGGTAAAAAAAAAAGTAATTCCTTTAAAATGTATCTTCATCTCACCATTTGGCTCAGAGACTGGAAATCATAAAATGTCTCATCTTAGATGATAAAACCTACATGGAGAAATGAATTCTAACTTTACAAATGCAGCAGGTCTTTTCTTGTAGACACAGTTAATCACAGGACCTGGTTTTACACTTAATTTACCTGCTGTACACAGCAGAATAATCCTGGGTATTACAGCTTGCTCTTTTTTTGCCTACAACAAAATGATATAGAAATTCTATATTTATGTGTCCAAAACATGTATGTTTTATAGTTAGCTTCTTTCATAACTTAGAGCACTAAACATGAGATGTTACCACTACTGACTCATTTGCAAACATCATGATATCTTTGTCTTCATTTTATTTTCAATCCTATAAAATTTGATTATCACATAAATGTTTCTATAGAATATAAAACAGTAATAACCATCAACTCTAACTACTTTGTGTCTTCAAATATCCACTCAGATGCCCACAGCATCAATCTAGTGCAGGTGAATCTACCTTCATGGTGTGTTATATTCCATTGATAAAGACCAGGTGAGCCTTAACATATATGACAGAATGCATGAACTCTGGTGGGGGAGGGGCTACCAGGTGGTTGGGGTAGAAGATCCAAATTTGATTAAGATCATTATTTGAAATGCACAAAAAAATCAGTAAAAATTACACATTTTTTAAAAAAGACCAGAATACAGAGTTTAGAGACAAGACTCTTCTGTATTCTGTTTTTTCATAGTTATTAGCTCTATAGTTTTTCACAAAATATGCAGTCTGTCAGAGACTCAGCCTCTTCTTCTGAAGTATGGGATACTATTAAGGAAGTATTTTGAGAATTTATGAAACAAAGTGCCAAATGATATGTCTGGTAATTTGTTCCTCTGATGGCTAAGGGAGGGAACTGTAACTTAACACTTGAAATTATCCTACTATTACATTATTTTGAAGCTTTGATAATCATTTCAAAGATTACTGAGGGGCAGGCACAGTGGCACATACTTGTAATCCCAGCTGTCAGGAAGACTGACACAAAAAGATAACAATTTTGAGACAAGTCTGGGCAACTTAGTGGACCTTGCCTAAAAGTAATGTTTAGAAAAGACCAGGGAATATAGCCGAGTGTTCTATTAGCCTTTGGAGTCTTGGGTTCAGTGCCTAGTACAAAGAAAGAGAAAATGGTAATGACAAACAAACTTAAAATAATGTACATGTGGGTCTACCCATGCACTCTTTTGGTGCAGCAAAATGCAAAATGAATGTTTTACATAAGGCTAAATGCAGAGTGTTTTAAACATCCAGGGTTTACAAGCCAATGGATATCATCCAGTTTAGTAGAAAACAGACTCAACAAGTTTATAGATAAGCACTCAGTGAGAAATTTAACAATGGACTTAAAATTAAAATTATAAGTGAGAAAGTGAACACAGACCAACTAACTATTCACACCTGATCAGAAAGCAACCAAGCTACATCAACAATATGAACAGAACTAAACGAAGGCAGGCTAGACTTTCATAGGAGACACGCAATCAACAGAAGAAATACATATGACCAGGCTGCAAAGCAAAAACACAAATAGAAAAATGAAGATAATATGTCTCCAACAAAACCAACGAGTCCTACAAAAGTATACTATAATGAGAACTATCAAGAACCCAGGATGCAGACTTTACAAGAAAAATCATAAACTTGATCAAATAAGTCAATAACTTTAAAGAACACACAAAAAGCTCAAAGAAATCAAAGAGGGTAGGAATAAAATTGCGACTGAAAGTCAAGAAAATATAGATATGTGGTTGAATGAAATGACAAAGAAAATTAATGATGCAAAAAGTGAATTCATGAAAAAACTATTGAAGAAAGCTGAAAGTTCTATAAAGGGGGAATGAAAATATGGTCTTTAATCTTAATGTGCAAACTGATCTTGGTAACAGCATGTCAGAGAGTTGGTCAAACTTTATTCTAAGTGTTTCTGTCAAAGGTTTTGATAAGAATCTGACATTTGCACTTTTAAAAACATGGTGGCACATGCCTTTAATCCCAGTACTTGGGAGGCAGAGGCAGGCAGGCAGATCTCTGTGAGTTCAAGGCCACCCTGGTGTACATAGTGAGTTCCAGGACAGCTGGGGCTACAGGAAGACCCTGTCTCAAAAAGACCAAAAAAAAAAAAAAAAAGAAAGAAAATTTAGAGCCTATGGCCTCTGGGATGTGAAAGGGCCTCATCTAATGAGTTGAGAACAAAAAACTCTTCTCCCCCAAATAAGCCTGAATACATCTTGCCTATGTATCTTTGAGTTAGAGCTTAATTGCTTTTCCCACCTTTTAATTCAAATATAAACATTGCTTTTTGGATCTGTCTCTCAACAGTCTTCAGGCTGGCATACACCATGAGCTCTCCTCCTATCTGCCAAATAAAAATCTTGGGACTAATCTGCCTCTATTAATCATATGAGCTAATTCAATATTGATGCATACACACACACACACACACACACACACACGCTCATTTTATTGTTGTTTTTTTTTTTCCTCTAGAGAGACCTAAGTGACAAACTGTGGAGCAATGGATGGCATGCACAGATCCTGGGGCAAAAAAGCGTCTACAGCTTTTAAGAAATGGAAAGAAATCTCTGAAGCTCCATACCAAATGCTTAAGCAAGCAATCCAAGATAAAGTAGAAAGAATACAAGGAGATCACATCCTGATGGACTGGTTTTAGAAGCAGAAAAAGAAGTGGTAATGTTAAGCATATCTTCCATGTGACTGACGGAATAGTGTAGGAATGGGGGTGGGAGGTAAAAGAAGGTTAAGGATGAAGAGACCATACTAGTGGAAAACGAAGTCTTTGGTTTTTAAAATATTAGTTGATCACTTTGAGCATACTAAGCAGATACGTGAAAGAGACAGTTCTACATACCCAGAATGCAGAGACACTTGGTCATCAATGTTTAGTGTAGCATTAGTCGTGACAGTTAAATTATGGACCCAAATGGCTGTCCAATAGAGGAATGGATAGAGTAAATGTGGTGTTCATACAAAGTAGTTTTCATCCATAAACAAGAAGCAAATTATGTGCTTTGTAGGAAAATGGATAGACCTGGAGACAATCATGTTAAGTAAATTAAACCTGTCTCAGAGCAAAGATTAATGAAAGTGTGAGGGGAGAAAAAGAGTATGGGAGAATGGAGCAGAAAAAAATCATATAAGTTTGAAAGTTGTCTTACAGACATGGCATTTAATCAGCCTAAAGCTAAAGGGTACCTAAGAGAAAAGATACAAAGGTAAAACTCTGGGGATTAAGGAGAATAAAAATAAAAAAGGAATATAAAGAAGCATTATCTAATCAATACATTTTTCTGGTAGAGGGCATTGCTGTGTCCTTTTACTATAAAGTACTGTCAAAACATCTCAAATTCTTATTGGATAAGGAAGTTTATGTACAGAAAACTTAAATGTGGCCAATATTCTTTTCATCTACTATTTCTGAGAACAAAATTTTATATAGCCTTATAAATTATTCACAAAGAAACTGAACTTTGATTATACACACATAACAAGCAATAAAAGTATCAGCTAACACAACAATGTTCTTAAATTTTCTATAAATAAGACTAACTCCTATTGTGGAAAAATTTCAAAGTATGTTTCCCTTTGTCTACAAATATTAACTCAACACTAATATTATTTATATGTTTTTCAATAATATTAAACTTTTATTCACATGCAATAAACTCATAAACATAATATTAAAATTATTCCAAAGCTGTATCAATATTTTTTTTAGTTAAAATAAGTGCTGCAAAAATCAGTAAACTGCATAAATAGATGTTGAATAAGAAAAGAGTATCTTCTGGGCTGGAGAGATGGCTCAGTGGTTAAGAATACTAGCTGTTCTTGTAGAAGACCCAAGTTCGAATCCCAGCGCCCACATGGCAGCTAACAACTATTCGTAACTCCAGTTCCAAGTGATCTGACAGCCTCTTCTGTCTTCCGCGGGTATTGCACAACACAGATGCACTTACATACATACAGGCAATACACACATACACATAAAATAACAGTAATAAACAGTAATTTTTTTTAAAGAAAATAGTGCTGGGCGTGGTGGCACATGCTTTTAATCCCAGCACTTGGGAGGCAGACGCAGGCGGATCTCTGTGAGTTCAAGGCCAGCTTGGTCTACATAGTGAGTTCCAGGACAGCTGGGGCTACAGGGAGACCCTGTCTCAAAAAGACCAAAAAGAGAAAAGAAAAGAGTATCTTCTAATACTTTCACAATCTCTAAATTTGCAGAAATTTTCCAATATCACACACACATAGACATATATATATAATTTTTAGTAATTTATAATTGAATGATAGTAAAAAAAAATGTCAATTTTTCAAATGAATTAGGTATGAACACAAACTATGACCCAGACTCAGGGATCGGGACTTCAAATATTTTCTCGCATGAGTGGACAAGATCCTTACCACACCATAGAAAAGCACCTTCACATCTGAGCTGCATGTTGCATTTAGGCTGAAGAAAAGGCTTTATCGCATGTGTGTCTGGCCATTCTCCATTTTCAACTCCCTAATTTCCAAAAAGCAGCTCACGGAGCCACTGTGGTTTGATTGCTGTCGGGGTGGACCTCGACATTCAGTAAGAATCTGAGTGAACAGGAATTAATTCTTGCAATAAAAAGATCTAAACTGCTACAGTGAATGGTCCTTAAAACTCAAAACTCCATTTCTGTGAAACAAAGAAGCTCAAGAAACAAGATGAAGACAGTAACAATGAGTTATGCAGAAAAGTAGAGACTTTATTCATCACAGAAACAATTGTTTTCGGAAAGATTTTGTGCGGTCTATGACTAAGACTCCTAGAGCTTCATGCCATTCTGCGTTTTGTAGATGAACTAAGATGATCCACCAGGGGAAGACCGTGTAATATCTCAGCAGTTTGAAAGGTTGAGGTTATGAAGACCACAACACTAGATGGCTAAATCTGGATGCGATTCATGTATTTGAGAAGGACCGTGGACATCTAAAATCAATCCATTTCTGTGGTGGGAAGAACAATGTTGCACCTCTCCTCAAAACTGCCCCAGTCTTACTTGGGGAGGATAAATTAAGATTGCTCGTGTAATTAAGGTTGCTAAACAGCTGACCTTAATGTAGAACCTCCTACATTATCAGAGTGGGCCTTAGAGTCCTTGATGGTGGAAGAAAGGAAAAGAGTCCATATATTACTAAGGAAAAAAGAGCAATCATCGAGCAACGGAGATGAAACAACCTAGGACTTGAGACAAGGCAGATAGGAAGCCTGGAGTAATTGGGAAGGAAAGCCGGGGATTCTCCTTTACAGCCCCTGGAAAACAACATGCCTCCACTGAGCCCTTGATTATAGCACAGTGGGACCTATGTCAGTCTTCTGATCTACAGATCTGGAAGATAATTTTCATTTCTCTAAGTGACTACATTTATGGCATTCTGTTGCAACAGCAACACAACACTATTACAGTCATGACTTTAAGGTGATGTATGACAGCTTAAGAGCCTCTTCATCAGTAAAATGGAAATAATCTTAGCTCTACAACAAACGTGTTAAGTTCCTAAGAATCAGGTGCAGAACATAATTACATGAACAAGAACTTTGGATACATTTGTATTCACCTGAAATTCTGTCGTGTGACAGTAAGGGTCCAATTTGGAAAATGTAGAGGCCAACAGACTGGGTAGGACCAAGTTTGGTACATTCAAAAGCTTCAGTCATTGGGGCTGGAGAGATGGCTCAGCAGTTAAGAGCACCCACTGTTCATGAATGGGACTTGGGTTCAGTTCCCAGTACTCACATAGCAGCTAACAACCTTTTGTTACTCCAGTTCCAGGGGATCCAATGTCCTTTTTGGCCTCCATAGACATTGCACACATGTGATGCACTTACGTTCAGATGGAACACTCATACACATAAAATAAAAATAAATAAATTTAAGCAAAAAATTTTAAGGACTCTATCATCAAGTTACCCTGTACTCTGTGTGTTTTTGTGGGGAGAGATGGGGGTCTGTGTTCATAGAGGTCTTCTCCCTCTTAGAGACTAGTGCCTCTTGCTTCCCCTTATTTAAAGACTTGTGGATGATGCTTTCCTGCAGGGGAGCATAAATCTCACACAAGATGTGTTGTAATCTCCTTCCCTGTACAGAGGGTTGGTGATGGGGAAATTTACCACTGAGTAAGAAAGTGCTAAGTTTGCAAAGGGAGAAAAGAAACAATGTCCCAAAGGGCAGCAGGACCTAGACAGCATGTGACAGTAGAATCAACAGAAGGACTCTGGGATGGATTCTACAGATGCTGTGTCAATAAGGAATGGAAAAATGCTGAATAACTGGCAGTCCACTCATAGACTTCTGTTAGCAAAACAAAACTTCACCTTTAGAACCTACCCAACTCCTATAATGAAATAGGACACTCTGGAGGAAGTGAGTTAACCAATTCAAACCAGCAGGAGCAGGAAGAATATAAATGTATGAACTTTTGACGGTACATAGTAAGATGCAAAATGTCAATATACTGAACAAGGGAACATTTTGCATGTGGGAATTCCCTCTCAATATAATATATGAGCTTTAGTAACAACCTGATGAGGTCCCTAAAAGTGGTCTGATAATGCTACAATAGATTGGTTATATGTGACAACAACCCTTGCTAGATGAAATAAAGATGCCACAAATACCATACCATGTAACTGAAGCAGGTTTTTAAAAACAGAATGCATTTTTTTTCCTAAAGAGAAGACCAAATTTCTGCTGGAATAGCCAATTCTATTACTGCTAAAGTTGTGAGAA
>NW_008335287.1:4526548-4536923 GCF_000622305.1 Nannospalax galili | reverse complement strand
TATAGACCAGACTGGCCTTGAACTCACAGAGATCCGCCTGCCTCTGTCTCCATTTTTTTATTTTTTTTTTCCTCACAATTCTAGAGATAGAAGCCAGTAGCACTGGTTTCCTCCAAGTTGATGTCTTTGGTTTTCAACTTGCTGTCTTCCTGCTGGGTCCCCCATGGCCTCCCTCTGTTTGTATGCTATCTTAGCCTTTCTCATTCCTCTTAGGACAACAGTCCTATTAGATTAGGGAAAGACACTTGGGCCCTCACTCAAGCTTAATACCTCCCTAAAGATGCTATCTTCAAATATAGTGACACTGGAGTTAGACAGTCAATTCAGGAACTGCACAATTCAATATATAGCAAATGTTTGGAAATCCATCATAAGATTGGCAAGATGTAGAGATACACATATTACAATACAGCTTTAGAAAATTATGAAGGCAACTGATTATTTGGGGATATAGTGTGAATATTACATCATTATTACCATGCTCTTTAAAAAACAGTTAACCAAACCCAACAATAGACTTTTACCATTGGGTAACTAAGAACATGTCTTTTGTTGTTTGTTTGTTTTTTTTTATCTTTTTATGACAGGGTCTCCCTGTAGCCATAGGAACTCACTATGTAGACCAGGCTGGCCCTGAACTCAGAGATCCGCCTGCCTCTGCCTCCCGAGTGCTGGGATTAAAGGCTTGCGCCACCACACTCTGGCTAATAACATACCTTTTTATAACCTCTCTTTTTTAGAATTTCATATATTCATATAATGTGTTTTGACCAAATTCACCTCATCCTTCCCCTCCTTTATCTCCCCCACCACTTTTCCCTTTTAACTTCATGTGCTCTTTTCTAAAACCAACTTACTAATAGAAGTAGAAATCCTTTCATACGTGCATATTACTTAATATTGCCAATTGACTACACCCGTATTAATGAAAGGGATTCTGCTTTGGTGAGTATAAGACTGGTAGCAGGACGCATCATTACAGACATGGATTCCCTGGAAGCAGTAGGAGGAAAAGCAGGGATCCTAATACAATGCTGTACAATCATTCTAAGATGCCAAATAGTTAAAATGGCAGCCAGACTGAGGAGCTTCTCTAAATTACCTATTGTCCCATCTTCCAATGAGACAGAAAATCAAAGCCAGTATTTTACACAGGGATAGAGACCAGTAGTTTCACCATTGATGAGCTGAAGGAGGTGGATGTTATAGTTTCCATATACCCTCTACTATGTTGAGATTCTTGCTGAGAGAACAATTGAGGGGATACTAGAATAGTGTAAAGAAGGAGGAATCCCAATCATAAGCACCTATGTGACTGCCGTATCTTTTCCATACCAAATAAATACAACTTTAAGTCATGATAACTGGCAACTTATTTAACAAGTCATTCTTGTTTATATCTATAAAGAACAACATGTCATTCATATGATACCAACAACAGCACACATCTCCTATCTGAACCCAATAACTTCTTTTGTCACCTCTCAAAATATAGTACAGAAGAATATGCACTCACTAGATAGGAAGAACATTCCATTCCATTATATCAGGGGAACTCATAAATGGGTTAGATAAGCGTAAGTCCAGGTACTTTGAAAGCACTGGCAAGGAAAATGTGCCCAGAGTATAGACAGAAAACCTGCCATCAGTGAAGTTTTGACTCTCAGAGAGGTCATGTGAAGAAAGACTTCCCAAAGGAAAGGACAAACTGTTACATCTCACATTGCCCATCAATAAGATGATGGCATAGTCTCCACCAGGCCTCACTAAATTCAGGAAAGAACATGCCCTATTCTATTTACCACATGTCACTGAAGGATGCTGGATAGCAGTGAGGTTTATGTCCATCAAGGATTTTGAAGAATTAACAGGGTACCCCTGATGAAATTTTTTTCTTTTACCAAATGACCTCAAATTGTATGGTATTAAAAATATCTTTGGTGGAACAAAACACCATACAGAGCTTATGGCAAAAGCTGGTAGGAAAATCACAATATAAGCATCTAATGTTTCTGAGTAAGTCCAGACCATTTGCAAGAACTACAAATCATTTGAAAGCAGCTTATGGCGTACAACTGAGCTTTTTTTTAGGCAAAGTGCCTAAGAATTAAGCTTTAAGGACCATGTTGCCAAAAATACTCATTATAAGCTAGGTTCTGTCAGCCAATTCATAAGACCAAGCAGATCTTAAAGCAATCCATTACCAGATGAAAATGGGGTATCTGAGATTCAGCACAAGTAAGTATACATGTAACCTGCATGCTGACATGGCCCAGAGACCACTATCTACCCTGTTATAATGACTAAATCCCATCAACTCACTCCTGGTTTCCAGGAATATGCCTGAAAACCACCAAGTTCCAGTTGAGTGCAGAGACAAATGTGGCATAAATGAAAGAAAAGATTGTGCACACCCAACAACGGAAGATCCATGTGAAGGAAGAACTTCAAGGATCGCATATTTTGGTAGAAGGAAAAGTGGTTGAAGCAAATATATACTAAGTCTCATTGGCAGCAGATGTTGTTTTGAAGACTGGAAAAATAAATAACAGATCGGTAACCATCATTTGGGGTAGGAGACATGCAAATCTACCGCCTATGCCAGTAGTCAGAAAGTAAAGAGATACTATATACTATGCCATGACTTCCAAAACAGAGGTACAAAAGAAACATGTGGAAACTTATTCCTAATTAAGTCTGATATAGTATCTCAAATCTGGTAAGCTCCCCTTTAAATGTAACCCTATTACCTTCTACTGATAGAATCAGTACATCTTCCTTTCAACCTGGGTAGACATTTGTTCCTGCCTTGACTGACAGTTACACAATGTTGCATTTGGAGTGCATTTGGAGACAAAGGCAAATCCCAGTAAACTTCCTCACTCCTTTGAGGGCACTTGATTTCAGGAATCTGCAACCATGTAGTAAAGAAATCCAAAGCACGATAGATCAAGAGGCCATGTGCCTCTGTCCACTACAGACTCAGCTGCCAGCCAGAATACTACCCACTGCACAGGTGAATGAAGGTGGAGGGAGCCAAGTTATCCCAGACTCCAGATGTGAACACATGCTTCATGTTCCTATCTTCTGCAAGTGAAGGTACAGAATCTATGGACCACAATAAGCCATTCTGGACATCCCATGTATGAAGTCTTGGCCCAGAGGATGCATTAATATAATTAAAAGGGTCCATTTTATATCAACAAGTTTTGGTAGCTTGTTAAAGAGCAGTAGTAATTAAAATAAAACTATAATCAGCCACCAACTACACAGAAAAGTTGATCACCTGAGATCAATCAGCTTGCCATGAACCACCTCTATCTTGCTTCATTCAATAAAAGAAGGATGAAGCCATTATGCATGTATAGCACTTCCAGGTTCCTGTTCAGTAAAGCTGATTAGATAATTCTGTTTGCTGCTAGAAGTCCAACCTGACAGCAAGAATGACTCTGATACTTGCCAGTCACCGAGATGACTGATTAGGCATTTGATGACGAATGAATACACTGCACTTCATTCACATATGAAAGATAATGATGACTCCCTTCACCTAGGTTAGAACTGATAACATATTTGGAGATTTAGGTTTATCTTTCCTCCAAACACTGCTTCAACAAATTACCCAAATCAAGAGCTTGCAAACATGTTATAGACCAAAAGAAGGTCTCTAGTGATATTATACTAAACAAAGGGGCACTGAGGGTAAAACAAAAGTCACAACTATAGGTGCAATGTTATAGGTTCTATTACTCTATTAAATCATATACAACTACAGAGTGCTGGTCTGATAGAAAGATAATGGTCTTTTAAAGGACTCACTCATATAACGACTTAGCTGATTCTCTGAGCTAACTAGACACCACATATTCAGGATATAATACAGCCTGAATTAATACCCATGACATAGAGCTGTGTCCTCACATATACAGGGTGGAATACATAGGTCTAAGAACTAAGAGTTGGAAGCACATGTGATCCTCAGTGGCTCACAGCTGCTTCCTAGTGAGCCATGGGATATTTGTGTTTCCTCTCTCTGGAATTCTAGGCATTATGTGACTAAGTTTTGGTCCTTAGAAAGAGAACATCTCCCCATGGGGCAGCAGTAAGAGTCTCACACTTCTGACACCTGTTTGCATTTGGCGCCTCATATAAAAAACGAGAGGCAATTCAAGGAGTTGTCTTTTGGACAGGGCTAATTCCCCTTGGTGGTTTTAAGGGGCCCTTTGTTTAGTACAAAATTATGTGTTGTAGTTAGGGGAGAAGAAATCCCGCATTCAAATGACACATAAATATCTGTTGGTGCATGCTCCCTTATTAAGTTCTGACCAAAAAAATTAGCAAATGAATCAGCTATGGCCTCAGAAGGGCATGGTGGCTAGGAACTAATGTCCTTCAGAGTTACTCCATCAAGGTCTCCATAAAATCCATCAAAATCACTAGATGAGGGTAAAAGGCATCTAGAAGGGTCAGTCATGTGTGATCTATTATAATTCTGAGAACAAGCACAAGGGCAGGGACTGAAGTCTGTTCCACTGACTTTCTTCTTAAAAGATTCCCTAAGAAAAGAGGTCTACTCCTGGAGGCCAGTTTTCAGATGAGATAAACTCTGATAAACAAGTATATCTGAGTAGCCGGAAGGGCAAAGTCTAGACCTAAGATGTAATGTACCAAGCAGAACCTCTTCTGCATGAAGCGATCCAGTTTCCCAACTCCCAAGTTTACCTGCTGACTACTCATAATTGAATTTCACCAGAATTTGCTTTCAGTTTTGGATTTTCTTCCCCTTTCTCAAAGTAAACTATATCTAGTGATAGGCAGAAAAGGGTATAAAGACCTTTCCTTTATTTGGGACATATCTGAAGATCAACATAAGCCACATAGAATCACATCCACTCAGCATAAAACTCTCTTGTGACTACTCCTGAGTTAACCACATTTTTCTCTTTCCAGGCTCTCTTTTCCTTTGCAAGATTCTTTTCAAGATCATTTTCCAATAAAATACCTGTATATTAATAGTCCCTAGAGAATCCAACTTATTACATGCAAACCCTACATTGTGCCTTGTCTTACGTCACTAGGCACCACCATCTCAGAGCCACCCATATTTCTGTGATGGCAGTAAACCATTCTTGCTGATTCTGCTTATTTAGCTAAGCAAAGACTACGACCTGCCAACACATCTGTTCTTACCCTTGCAATTTAACTCCAGTCCTCCATATCGGGACACAATGCTGTGTGGGAAGTATGCTTTCCTGTTAATAATTATTTGCTTTACCAATAGAGTCCCATCTTTAGAAAAGCAGACTCTTGCACTAATATGAAAATCTCTACAATGTCATAATAATTGTTGGGAAGATGACAGCTATGAAAAATGAGTGAGAAGTAGTCAATAATTAAACCACCAAGAATATTCTTAGATCAAATTCAGAATAATCTTTAAGAAAATCTAGACTCAATCTGTCACCATCCCCTAGTCTCCATGACTAAGCCCTTCCTGACCAGACTGGCGAGTTAGCCAGAAGCCCTGCACTCCAACGCCATCAACCCCACCTCCTAGACTAGACCCTAAACCAGTTGCTTGAGATCTGAATAAGCCTAGAATCACCTGAGTCCCTCCAATTAAACCTCAAAAGTGAGAGTCTGAAGCACAGACCAACTCACTGAAATCAACCACGTGATAGGACACAATACAAATCTCAACAAATACAAAAACTAAAATAAATTCATATATCCTATCTCACCACAATGGAATAAAACTTTTAACAACAAAAGAAGTTCTAGTAACTACACGAACTGGTAGAAATTCAAAAACATATTACAAAGAAGAAATCAAGAGAGAAATAAGAATATTTCTAGAATTAAATGAAAATGAAATGCAATGCAACAAAATCTCTGGGACACATTAAAAGCAGTCCTAAAAGGGAGGTCTACAGCTCTAAGCACCTACATTCAAAAATCATAAGGAGCACAAATAAATAACTGAATGGTCCATCTCAAGAATCTGGAAAAACAAGAACAAAGAAACCCAAATCCAGCAGATGAGAAAAAATAATAAAATCAGAACAGAAATCAGTTAAATAGAAATAAAGAAAATAATACAAAGAATCAGTGACTCTAAGACTTAGTTATTTGAAAAGCAAACAACTTAGACCCTTAGTCCAGTTAAACAAAAGAAAGAAAAAGCAAATCCAAATCGAGAAAATCCAAGATGAACAAAGAAACATTACAAGAGACAGCAAAGTAATCCGGAACGTTATAAAGGAGTACATCAAAAACATATATTCCATGAAATCATTATTAAACATGAAGAAGAAAACCAAAAAATCAATAAAACAAATGACTCAATTAAGGACGGGCTACATATCTGAACAGGGTTATCAAAATAAAAAATTAAAATGGCTGAGAAATCCCTCAAAAAGTGTTCAACATCCTTAGTAATTAGGGAAATACAAGTTAAAACTACTTTAATATTTCTTTTTATCCCAGTTAGATCGGCTAAGATCAAGAAAATGTCTAAAAACAAATACTGGCAAGAATGTTGGGGAAGGGGAACCTCATTCACTGGAGATGGGATTGCAAACTGGTGCATTGTGAAAATCAGTGTGGAGAATACTTAAAAAATGAAAAACAGACCTACTATATGATTCAGCTGTACCATTTCTTGGCATATATCCAAAGGACTCAGTTTCCTACTACAGAGGTACTTGCTCAGCCATGTTTATTGCTGCTTTTTTCACAATAGCTGAGAAGTGGAAATGACCTAAATGTCCTTCAACTGATGAACAGATAATGAAAATATGGTACATTTACACAATGGAGTTTTATTTAGCTGCAAAGGAAAATGAAATCATAAAATTTGCAGGTACATTGTAGGAACTAGAAACTGTCATACTAAGTGATACAAAATGCAAGCAAAACATATTCTCTATCATTTGTGGATCCTAGCTCAAAATCCTTAGATATGAATATACATCTTGAAGTAACCACAGAAACAACAAAAATGAAAGGAACCATGAGGGGAGAGGGCAGAAAGGATCCCAAGACAGGAGATAGTAGGAAACAGAAGTTATCAAGGGGGAAAAACCTGAAATGGGAAGTACTCTAACTGCAGAGGTCAGTGGGAAGGCTACACAGGGGATGTCACAGAGGGGAGATAAATAATACTAAGTAGTGTGAAAAACCAAAGGGAAATATATTACTTCATGAGACTATTGAAAAATACATATAAATATGTATAAATGAGTGGATTTCTATAGCTGAAGGCTACAAACAAAAATCCCAGTGGCAGGCAGACAAGGGAACCCCCCCCTTTGAGTTGCTGGTCAAAGTAGTCCCAGAGACTCGCAAAGTAATATAATCTATTGCCGCAGTCTTTGATTGCCTCCCAGAACTTTGAGGTAAGGCCCTATTGCTGAAGGCATGACGAACTTCACACACAGAACTTGGAGCAATTGAGCTGGAACTGACCTGGAAGCCTCCTCCCCAAAGACTAACTCTCAAAGTATCAGAAGACACTATGTAAGCTGCCAAGGGAGAAAACTAATCAATGGTCCTACTCACCTGCAAACTGTATGAACTGCAGTAATGACGAGCCAATCAAATTATCGCTATCGGTGCAGTAGTGGCACTTTTATCTTGGGTGTAATCAACAGTTATCTAACTTGGCTTAAAGTCCACTCAATAGGAGGAAATTCATGAATGATACTGTAAACACAGGGTCAGAAACATACTGTACACAGGGGTTGGAGATCTCATAGACCCTAAAGAAGAATTTACTACTGTCACTTTCGTAGACCATCATAATTTCTGACTGTATTCTAAGTATGTATTTTTATATTTACTGAGGAGTGTAGCTTTCAGCACTCATCAAAGAAGCTTCTTCTTGTTGCAATAGATAGAAACTGCTACAAAGTTTCCTGTTTAACCCAGAAAATGACTGTGAAGTGCCCAGTCCTAAGTGAGGCATCTACAATACGACCTCTACTTCTAAGACTCAGTGAACAGCCTTGGAAAAGGTGACAGAAAGAATGTAAGAGCCAGAGGGAAAAGAGAGCTGCTGATAGTTAATGCACTCAAAACATGATAGGGACGCAGCACCCATGAAATCTCCATGGTGTGGAGTCTAATAAGATGTTCACAATGAAAAACATCTGATTTTGTTGGGGACAATTTCACTGAATCCCATCTCAAGGTGAAGAGCTACAGGCAACCAATGGATGGTGAAGGGAGAAGAATCAGTTTCCTCCAGAGACTAGCTCCCTGAGAGGTTATCTATTCAAAAATAAGTAGCCCCAAATAATGTAGACAGGAGCATCACTAAATGGTCTCTGTGCATTATATATACAGATATGTTTATATAATTTGTATATTTATAACTATATGTATGTAGATGTAACAATAATAAAGAAGAGGACAAGCAATTTTGAGGGAGACAGGAGATGTGGGAGGAGTTGGAGGGGGATTATGAGGGCCTGAAAGTATGCAAATACAATACTTATGTATGAAAATCTCAAGTAAATTAATTTTTCAAAAGGAAAAATCTAGATTTTAGTTATTGGACACAAAGATCATGTTTTTCAGATACCTAAGATATTTTATCTTTTATTTTGTTAAAGATTGTCTATTGGGGCTGGAGAGATAGTGCAGCAGTTAAGAACACTGTTCTTGCAGAAGACCTGGGTTTGAATACCAGCACCCACATAGCAGCTAACAACTGTCTGTAACTCCAGTTCCAGAGCATCCAACAGTCTCTTCTGCCCTCCGCAGGCATTGAACAACACAGGTGCACTTACCTACATGCAGGTAATAGAAGCATATACATAAAATAAAAATAATAAATAACATATTTTTAAAAGATCGTTTATAGTTTTTATATAGACATTCATTATGGTAATTGTTAATTATTGATATCACACTCTATTCAGATATAAAATTGATCACAGCACATAAATATGTCTAAATATTTGGGATATAATTTTCTAGCTCAGTGATTAAGTCATTGTTCACCTTTGCCCAAAATAGACCACACATCTAAGGTATTTATTATGAAGTGCAAAAAATCAAAGTGGAACAAGACCTAAAAAGCTGATGTACAGCTCTGAAAGTACTCTCAAATGTGTGAAGGTGTGAAAACATCAAATCTCTCAAACAGTTCTGAGCTTCGATTTACCTCATTTTTGCACTCCATTCCTTCACATATGCTTGCATTTTAATTTAATGTATATGTTTACAAAATAATTATGGCCCCACACCATTTGACAATATGATCACAATTTTCAGTGTGCAAAAAAATCATATCCTACTAGTTTCAAGTATTTGGCTAAAGTATTAGAGAGTCACTGTTTGAAGAATGAATTCACAAGAGCAATATTTTTGTTTTTAAAATCAAGAGCCCTGCCTTTATAATACACTGTGAACTTAATTATACCACAGGAGTGATGAATCCTCAACTGTGAAATGTGAACATGAAATAAACCACAGTGCACTGCTCTTGAAGGCAGTCTGAATTAAGAGTTAAAGTTCTAAATGACTCAGTCGCCTCTGAATATTTACAGGGTGGTTATGAGTTAAAGAAAACATCAGCTGCTTAGAAATGCATGGCAGGACAGCTGAGTATAATACCTTTCCTGTTCTCACTAGGAAACTAGGAATGGTTTCTATCCAAGCAGTTTTTGTATCAGTCACAGAATAGTCAAAATGGCACAGGGTTATACTACATGACACAATAAGAGCATTCAAAAAGCATAGGAAAAAATGACTTTTATAGCAGCCAATGCTGTAGCTAAATGCCTGAAACAAATCACTAAGCTGCACTAATTTGTAAGCTTTGAGGGTCGAGAAACTCACTGGCAGTTAAAAGGACAGAACTTGCAATCAACCGTCCTCTTGAGAACAAGATTTTCAAGAAAAGAAATTCACTGATACAGTCTCCTCAGTTAACTCTGCAAAAATGCTTAGGCAATGCACAGCGGGAACTCAAGGCAAAAATCAGGGTAAATATGACATTTAACTATCAATCTTTGCAAGGCCAGTGATTGTTCATCATCAGCCTGGAGAAAAAAGTTGGACACTGGACACTGGGTGTTTTTATAACCACTGAAGAATATACCTGTTACTGTACAGTGCAGGGGGCAGGAGTCTAAATTTGATTAAGAACTGTTGTATGAAATGTATAAAAGTTCAATAAAAAAATAAAAATTTTACTTGACCTAAAACAATGTGAGTGTTGCCATTTCTTCATTCCTATGGGTGACTCTATTATACTTAGGAAATATGAATATGCTTAAAATAGCCTATCAATCCAAAAATAAATTGTATTAGAAAGAGGACTCAATGTGCACATGCTGATGATGAAAAAAAAAATTATATGCTATTG
>NW_008335287.1:4522259-4526364 GCF_000622305.1 Nannospalax galili | reverse complement strand
TCCATATGCTATTTGAGATAGATTTCATGTACAACACAATATGAGCCATCAGACTTTCATGTTTTAATATCAATAAGTTTTCATATATCTGAATATATCTTGAATAATATCTGTAATGCATTTGAATATTTTTTATTACATGTTATATTTTATTCTAAATTTTGTTGCCAGAAACTATATAGTAGGAACTAAAGCATTATGAATTATAGCATTCGAAAACACCTCATTCAAGAATTGGGATATGATACATACACTTTCATGTTTTAATATCAATAAGTTTTCATATATCTGAATATATCTTGAATAATATCTGTAATGCATTTGAATATTTTTTATTACATGTTATATTTTATTCTAAATTTTGTTGCCAGAAACTATATAGTAGGAACTAAAGCATTATGAATTATAGCATTCGAAAACACCTCATTCAAGAATTGGGATATGATACATACTATTTCAAAGTGTGGTATATGGCAGGCATTTGTTAAATAGCAATGATATTATTTTTACTTTTAAACAATTATGTTATCTATGTTAAATTAGTTTCCAATGATTGATGAAAAATAACTCAAATTACTTACATTTGGTTTGTGGATTATTTTTGCACCTGCATTTGAATACAGATGTTTGATGAATTCAAAACCCACATAAGACAGAGAATACCAGGATAAATCCCTGACTAATAAGACAGCCAAAAAACAGGTCTTCTGAGTACACAAATGATGCTGAGTTTCAAATGTACATTTATCTATATAATACAGGTAAAATAAACTATAAAAGTACTATACTTTGAAATAAGAAATATTTCTTATTTGACAACTAAAAAGAGAAGGAAAGGGAACTAATTACATTAAATTATCTTTACAGGTATGCGAATTCTCTCTCACACACTTATATTTTATGAATTTAAAAATCAATTTTAGAGAGCACATACTTGCAGTGTGAATACAGAAATATTTTCTGGTGTACATGTGTGTTTGTGTGTATCTCTTTTAGATTGTCTCTGAACCTGGAGAGGTTAAACATAGGGGTTCCAAACCACTTTTTTTCCCATAAGTAAGCGCAGAGCACTAAGGCATTAGCAAGTAAGCTTCAATAATGGCAGGAAAAGGCTTTTTGAAGCATTATCTAAAATAATGTAATGATACCAGAGTTCAACAGCAACATCACAATAGCAGGAAGAAAACACCTTTGGATGTCAGCTGCCACAGCTGGAGGAATGTGATACTGAGATACAGGAAATCATCAGAGAATAAGCAGCCTGAGTAACAAGGCAAATTTTTTCAGCCTGTGTCCACTGGGAGTGATTCTTGTTTAGGGGAGAGACTGGGTGGTTTCTAAACTCCAGTAGTCATAGTGATCATGTCCTTACTCAGTTGACAGTATTAGAGAGAATGGTCATAATTAAGAAGGTTGTCCACCTCCTGGGGCAATTATTTAGATGAATCTATTCAAAGAACGAACTATACTAACTAAAGATTGAGCTCTGACTTAACTGGGAAGTAAGACAGAAAACCCTTTAAATTAAAATAGCTAGTCTTTTACAAAGAGAGACACAGGAAGACTAGATCAATGTGAAACATGAACCAAAAGAAAAATGGAATCCCGAGCCAGCAAGATGGCTCAGCAGATGAGTCCTCGCCATCAAGTCTGATAACTTAAATTCCAATCCCTGGAACCCACATGCTGAAAGGAGAGAATCAACTCCTGAAAATTGTCCTCTACATGTGTCGTACACACAAAATAAATACATAAATGTAAAACGGGCAATTTTTTTAAAAAAAAGTAAGAGTCAAAGGATGAAGCAAAACTCACAACTGTGCTTGTAAGTAATGAGCAGAGGTATATCAGAGAGTGACGAATGGCGTTAACCAGTTAACCATGCTGCATCTGGACATACTCCAAGAACAATAAGCTCACCAGCTCTGAGGTTCTGAGATGTGCTGGACAGTGAACTCCAAAATTACTTGGCACTTTCATATCCTATTTCAGTCTACTGTATAGATATGCTTAATTGCTAATATAAAGCCAAGATTGTTTCTTTCATACAGTGGCGATATTCTTCCCAACTAGTAACTTTGTCCTCTGTTTATGGCAAGTCCTGAGTAAAGATGTATTTGGTCAATAGACAGCTTATATTCAAGTATTCATAAGACTAACCCAATTAAGATATTGCATGAATTTGATTAAATTTATGAATACAAATATAGATTACAGAAGTGAGCAATCTTTCATCTTCAAAAATAGAAAGCAAGCATTTGCTAAGGATAATTGAAATGCACTATGAATAAATGGAATCAATGTGCTTTCTGATGTATATGACTATTATAACAGTTTAGTATTGAGTCAGTTCTTTGTATTTTCAGTTAAATATAATTTAAAGAATTTTTTATAAAAGACTGGGTAACAAGCTGGGAAAATCAATATTGGTCATTTTTTAATGAAAATCAGATTTACCTAATAAATCTGTAATGGCTCCATTTATTTATTTTCATTATCTATTTTCATTTTTTAATTATCAATTATAAGTATTCTTACAAACACAGCCACAGTTTTTTCCATTCAAGTGGCTCATTTTTCACACTGATGCTTCTCAACTAATCTCAGAATGAAAGAAAAGAATATTCCTTGATATGAAATATTTCTGGATTAAAAAGTCTTATACCTTGATATGAAAATAAGACATACATATATTTTTGACACATGTATACTGATAGAAAAATAAATTTACCCGGTGATGGAGAGATGGTTCAGCAGTTAAGAGTACTGGTTGCTCTTGCAGATGACCTGGGTTCAATTCCCAGCACACACATGGCAACTAGCAACCATCTGTAACTCTAGTTCCAGGGGATCCAATGCTCTTTTTTGACTTCCGCAGGCATTGCACAACACAGGTACATGTACATACATGTAGGCAATACACTTATACACATAAAATAAATTAAATAAATAAAATATTTAAAAGTAAATAAATTTACCCATGCCCATATTGAAACATATCATTTGAGTCACTTTTGCTAGACTGACATAGTGAACGTTTTTCCAGGAACAAAAAGTTATTTGGTCTTTGTTACCTTCTCATCCTAAAAACTATTTGGCATTCCCACAATGAGATTCTACTGTCAGGGAATCAGGAGATGGTGTTTTGAGGAAAGGAAAGGCTCTATATTTTCTCCTTTTAGCCCATGCATTAAAAAATGCAGCCGTAATTTAAATCCTTTGCTGTTGTTTACTTTCCCTGTAACCATCAGGCTCCTCTCTTGAGTTTTCTAGATATACAACCTGAGCTGGCACAGCAAAGTTCTCAAGAAAGCCCAGAGGGCCTGATTTTCTCCCACCAGGTTGCCCTGCATAGGAGAGAAGCATGGTGGTAGAAGCAAACCTCTCTCTCCATTCACTTCCATGGCTCTATACGCATGAAGAATAACATGATGTCCTCAGTCTTTCTAGGCCCATGGTCTGTTGTTTCTGAGCAGCACTTGTCTTCAGCACTCTAGAAGCCTTCAAAAGTCTAACTCTAACTCCAAAAGGGGTTGCTATGCAGGTTTCAAGCTTCCTAAATCTGGCAAGGTTTGAGGAGAGTTCAGAGTCCCTCAGGAACTTAAGAGGCAACCCCCCACCTACTGTGTGAAAAACAGGATAGTTTTTCTAGCAGATACCAACTCAGAATTTTGGCGAACCTGAACATCTGAGTTATTTCCAGAATATAATACAGTAAATTTTATTTGATGGATGTATGCTCAGGATTTTGAAGGACTCTGGCACACGTACTTCTTTATAATTGGTCTTTGAAGAAATTAGCTTTGTCACACGCCCGTTTCAGTTTACTTTTCTTTCTGCCCTCCGATCCATGCAGCAGACTTCACTACAGCAAAGGATTTCTTTTCTCTTTATAATACGCTAATCTTCTTTCAAGGCTCAGTCCATGATACACACTAGCCTTTTCCTTTCTTCTAACCACAATAGCAACTGTAACTTCCCTCCCTTGCCTAACCACAAACACTGGTGCACTTCTCATAGCTCTGTTTTATGTTCTTCCTTTTGGTTTACCACTTTAATAAACTTTCAACCTCCGAATTTATGGCCCTTACCACATAGCTACATG
>NW_008335287.1:4515705-4522194 GCF_000622305.1 Nannospalax galili | reverse complement strand
AATTATTTATTAAATTTACACCAGACAGTATAAATCTCGATAGACTTCCTGGGCCATAAGCTTAGGAATGTAGCATACCTTCTTAGAATATTCTCTATCCTTATGATGACTGTGTTAGTCAGGGTTCTCCAAAGAAACAGAACCACAGAACCGGTAGAATGAATATATATGTGTAGCGATTTATCAGCTTAGCTTACAGGATAGAGCCCTAGTAGTCCAACAATGGTTGTACCACACTGGAGAGGCTGAGAATCCGTAGTCGCTCAGTCCACAAGGCTGGATGTCTCAGTAGTCCCAATCTGGCACTGAAGGTCTGAAAAATTCCAAAAGATCAGCTAGTCTTCAGTCTACAGCAGCAAGAAGACCTCACCAGTGAGTGAGAAGGCAAGCAGCAAGAAGCCAGGCATCCTCCGCTGCCATGGCCTTTTATACCAGCTGCCATCAGAAGGTAACACCGATTTAGGGTGTGTCTTCTGGCTTTAGATGATCCAATCAAGAAGATCTCTCTCATTTCAGTTAATCCCAGATCCAGTCAAGTTGACACCCAGGATTAGCCATCACAATGACAGACATGGAAGGTTCACTATCTTTAGTAGGATGACATGGAAGGTTCACTATCTTTAGTAGGTATGACGTGAAGAAAATTCACAACTATTATCAAAAGTAACAGAATGTACCTTTGCTTAATATCTGTATAACTTTCCTTATATTCCTAAATCACACAATTAATTGGCAGAAAAATAGACTACTCCATGGAATCGCTAGTTCTGTTAGGGGCTTTGCATCTCTGCATTTTTGTCCTCAGGAGACCAGAAGAAAAGTCCTTAAAGATGTCCGTCAGTCACATAAGAGACATTTTTCTATTATCACTGCTCTAAATCACTTGACCAAAGTTCTAGTTACCTTGGGAAATAAATTACTACTTTGCTGTTTTGTTATTACTTACAGGACTGATAACATTTCTCTAACAGCCTTTACTTTCTTCTCAGTTCTAGCAGAGAACCAACTGCTTGTTCACAGGGCCTCCTTCCCAAAACCACTCAGTTATTTGCAATCCCCTCATTCTCTTCACCAAAAGTCCATAAGTATTCTGCTTGAAGATATGGTAACATGTCACTGATCTAACCCAATCTGGAAACCCCCATTCTTTAATATAGATTTGACCATCAATAAGAAGAAAATATCTCCAATTTTCATGGAGCATTGTAGAGGTAGCATATTTAAAGATAGGAAAAAGTTTTACCAACATTTCTAGCACCTTTCATTCTAGCACAGTATGTATTCAAATCATAAATCCACAATAAAGCATGAAAGTAAAAAATGTTCCAAATAGTTTATATCATCTGTGATTATAAACTCCTAGAGAATATATGGTTTGTATTATAAAGTAGAAATAGTCACTCTTAATTCAATTAGTGACAAGAAGGGAAATAATGTATTCTTTAAAATTGCGATTAGAAATGGTATAACATGCTGAAAACGTAGCAAGAAACCAACAGAAAGAGAGCTTTCATAGGCTCAGTGAAAGGTTGAAAGGTTAGAAAAGAAAATGGAATAGCACTGGCTTAAAACTCCAAAGAACTAAGTGTATTTCCCCAAAATGAAGCAAAGAAATTTCAGTAATTTATAAAGAAATCTACCCAAAGAATAGACATAAACTATGGAAAAGAAATTTCACAAATAGCATAAGACCGCCAACTCTCTAGCATAATGTGTTCTAAATTAGATTTAAGGATATCTTAAAATCACTTCCTACAACTTTATGCTTTTATAGGGTCAAATGTTTTAACTGGATTTGAAAATGAAAATAGGGTACTGATTTGTATGAATGTAATCATTTATCCACTCTAAATAGTATATTTACATTGACAGTCACTGAAGCAAAGAAATGAAATTTCATTTTGTGAGACTATTCAGTTAATACAATTACAGTGAAGCTAAAATTTCACACTTGAAATTCATTCAATAGAATACTCTGAAGATACAAAATGCACAACACAGACAGTAAGGAAAAGGATACCCAATTTAACTGCCAGTCGATAGTACAGCTTAAGCTGCCAAAGAGCACATGTTCTAGGATTAGCCTGATGTGTGGCTGCTTGCCGTTTCATTCATAGTAAGCCTTGAACCCAGTTCATGAAGATATGGGGATCAGACCAGAGATTGTGCATGATGACTCACCTCTGTACTGGGAGAGTAACCCAAGCCCAGGGTTCCCATAACTGTCCTAACAGGACATAAAACTGAACTGGCAAGGCTCATGCATAATTATGTCACCATAAGCTCTATCAAACTACATTAAAATAATAAATTTATGAAGAATACCAAGAATTCTCTTTCAGAAAATGTTCTTGGTCCTTGCATTTCAAGAAAGTTTTTAAGTGGTTCATGATTATAAAACAAAAATCATGTTGATACATAAAATAAATACAAAGGATCATTATGACAACTAACATATAAATTCATATACTTTTTAAAATGCTTTCATACTTTTTTGTGTGTTATTGAGTCACCAGAATTGCCTAATCTCTAAGTCTTCACCTCTGACTCCCAAGGTTGTGAACCCTGGCAGTATCAGTAACTTATTCACTATAAAGTGCTTCCTTGACCTCTTCAATCTAAAATATTTATTAGCCAACTTTGGGACTTCTCCAAGAACACATAGGTCATGAGCAAGTGACACTGTATAAAATAATCTGCCTGTTTTTCATGTGAAATCTCATTAATCTCTCCACCAAAAAATCCTAAATGCCCAAAATATAATCCTAAAATACGAAGAGCAGCCCAGACACTTTTTCTTTGTGATAGTAGCTGGGGTGCTACCAACAGAAAAGTTGCATATGAGTATTTACACACAGTGGAGTGAAGATTAGAAAGGGAGAAGGTTAGGGCTGATTGTATGTAATAGTTTCAGCAAGATTTAGTGAAATCTTCTCTTCTGCAGGCTGACATCTTAAATACAGTTCAGTCAAAAGCAGTATCTCCATACTGGACAGAATTCTAATCAGCCTACCTTAGGATAACTTTGCTATGAACAGGCAATAACCTGGGACTGGGTGTAATGAATGACCGACCTTCAGGAGCAGCCTTATCCTTTGAATCAATGTGTTTATCAGCGTCTACCCACAGACAGTTGGAAATTTCTTCCAGAGCCTTCCTGTCTTACTTATCTCCTTGCTCTCAGTTCTAGCAAGTCATTTCTGTTTAGCTACTGCCTAGGGTATCATGCTTAAATTGTGTGAGATTTGCTGATACCACTTGAATCGACTTAATAGAGACTGCTAATGTGTCAAGCACATGTGTTTGATGAACATATTCTACTTACTGTTCCTTACTCATCCTGGAAGCTTTTTGTACACAGCACATTAACTGTTTCAGGGCACTCAGTAATTGATTTATTTCCACTACAACTGTCTAGACCTAGTATGGGTCTTTATTTGAAGTAGCGGTTTGTCTGTGTCCTGAGTTGTATGAGAAAGCAGACTGAGGGGCTGGACAGATGGCTCAGCAGTTAAGAGTACTGACTGCTCTTGCAGAGGAGTGGGGTTTGATTCCCAGCAGTCACAAGGTGGCTATCAACTGTCCTTAACTCCACTTCCAGGGAAATTCATCGCCCTCTTCTGACCTCCTCAGGCACTGCAGGACACGGGTGCATGAACACACATGCAATACACATAAAATAAATTAAGGGCTGGGAGATGGCTCAGTAGTTGAAAGCACTTACTGCTCTTGCAGAGGGCCCAGGTTTGATTCCCAGCACCCACACGGGAGCTAAAAACTGTCTGTAACTCCATTTCCAGGGGAATCTGTCACCCTTTTCTGACCTCCATGCTCCTTGGGCATTGCATGACACAGGTGCACTTACATACATGCAGGCAATATACTCATTCACATAAAATAAATAGATAAAATATTAAAATAAAAATTAAATTAAAAAATAAATAAATTTTAAAGATGTTTACATGCATTATCTTATGTTATTCCATTATGAAATTTCTGTAATTTCTCCTTCAGAAATGTTTATAAATAATTTATTACTGCAGTGTTACACATGACACAAATCATAGAAGGAATACACAGGACAAATGCCAGTTAAAAGAATTTTCATTCCATCCAATTATTATTGGACGGTAGACACGCAGTTATAGGACAATCTCCTTTACTGAAATTTCACACTATATATAAATGTTAGCCATTGTTCAGTTAATTTGCTAAGCAATACCCAAGATTAATGTAAGCTCCTACTTCTATAAGAGAAGACTTTATATTTAATTACAGCTCATACAACCAAGCTGACTGAAGTTGATAAGAATAATATATTACTCAAAATGATATAATCCATGCATTAAAATAAACATTCTTAACTTACTAAAAATTAAAATCTGAATTTTGTGCTCAGAGTCTCTCAGCCAGGAAGCAGGAGAGTAGAGGCATTCCCCAGTTTAACCAGAAAATGCTTTTCACCTCATCCTGCTCCTGGCTATAGTGTAAATGGGTTTACACTGGACAGATACAGACAAATAAAGAGCGAGAATGATATACACTATTATACAAGCCTGGTTCTTATCTTTGAGGTTTCTGTTTAAAGTTTCCGTAGACTTTTAATTCATCTTCTTCAAAGAATTTCATGTAAAATGTTCAAAACACTGTAACATTACAGTAAATGTTATATTTACTTACATCCTTTACAACTGATTTTTTCCAACTAAATAAAAAAACTGCTCTCTTTGTAATAAATGCTTCAACATACAAAAATAAAATTATTTAGGTTAAGAAAGGTCTCGCTCTTCCAAGACACGGCAATGGAAGCTGGAAGCGTAAGTTCAAGGTAGTGGTTCTCTGGTTGAGTCCACATTACAAAGGTTGCCTGAGGTGATGGGCACAGCTGTAGATTCCACCCTCTGAGTTCCTGACTTAGGAATTCTGAACACAGCCCCACTCCTGACATTGACCTTCTAGCGAGTTCCAGGATGATGTTTAAGCTGAAGATTAGGGACCACATGTTGAGAGCCCACCCAGAAGATCTATAAAACAGATTTGAAATGTAATATATAAATGCTTTATTTTCACCCACCTAGAGCCATGACATTTATCATGGCTAGAGCTGTTGATTAATATTTTTCACACAAAGCCAACTGTCTTCCAAGATAAGCAACTAACAGACACATCCATATTAAAACAAATCAAAGGCATGGTGACCAACTCAGTAGTGGAAGAGCATTCTCCTTTACTGATAAGTGACACTGGCAAAAACTTATTTTAATTACCGATCCCTATGTATCTGGTATCTCTGTATAAACCTTACCCTTTGTCTTCTAGGCCAACAGGAGACTTGCCTAAATAACCTGAATGACCAAAAGTGTCAGGAACATGGAACCATTTCCCTCTAATCTTTACAGTTGAGCATTCTGCCCTCCTCCCAGTCTCTCCATCTCACACAATTTTAAAAGTAAAACAAAAACTCCTTTCAGCTGGGTTGGTCTGGACCAGTAAGAAGCAAACACAAACTTAGACACTGGATGAAAGGAATTCCAAGGAACTGCTCTGAGACAAGCATTCCCTTCAGCTCTCCTCAACCCTACAAGCCCAGCTTCTTTTTCTCCACGCCACAGAGTCCTGCAGAGTCACAAGAACACAAGAGTGAATCCCTGATCTCCTCAGGCCCCACCTCCTGATGTCAATCAAGCTTTCAAAAGATTGGGCATCTCTCTCTGACTTTCAAGTACCTGGGAGCCAACACCCACCAGGAACAGTGTGAGGGGCTCTGCAACGACCTGGCAAGTTGCTTTGATTTGGGAAAGAGAAGATCGAAGAAGGGAAATGAAAATGTTCAGAAGTGGGAGAAAGTGAAGGTTTTTGGCTCAAACCGAAGGCTGAACTGGAAAGGAAGGAAAGGAGGAGTGGCAAAACAAGGAACCAATGCTCTCAGTTGGAGACCACCCCCTTCTACCCACCCCAGTCCCCATCCACTGTTCAGGCCAGGTGAGAAAGCACAGGAAAGAGTAAAGGCCCAGATGGGATCTGCTGCACTCCCCCCACCCACTGCACACTGCAGGGCTCCCAGAGAGTTTGAGAACTCAAGGTTCACTAGTATCCATGACCACCAGGCAGGCAGAAAATCGCTTCTACATATGCACATGCTTTTTGGCCTGGCAGTCCGTGACCTAGCCCTGCGGTGATGGGGTCCAAATCTCAGACTGAATCCAAAGGCAATGCAGAGTGGATTTTCCACACGCATTCTATTTATATGGGATAGGGGGGGTGTAGAGTCTTGGTCTACTATCCCCTCTAAGGCTTCCCTTTAACATTATTCTAGAAATATATACCTTGAGAACACAAAATTTCCTTTTCTTTGGGGCACTGCAGCTTGTCCCAGGGAGCATGAGATATTCCAGGCTGCTAGCAACAGAGATGTGTGTGTGTGTGTGTGTGTGTGTGTGTGTGAGAGAGAGAGAGAGAGAGAGAGAGAGAGAGAGAGAGAGAGAGAGA